>NW_027331975.1:1570442-1701474 GCF_048418815.1 Hemitrygon akajei | reverse complement strand
GAATGAAACCTACACTCTCAGACTGTAACAAGACTGGTCTGTACAGAATAAAATTCACAAACTCACTGAGAACCAGAGAGTGACAGAACCCCACACTCCCAGTCTGTGGTAGGGACTGATATCCACAAAATGAATCCGCCCCTCACTCTCACATTGCACCCGAGACCGGAGGGTACAGAATGAAGCACCCTTTTCAATTTATACCGGCGACAAGCAGGGGAAAATGAAACACACATCCTCATATTATCCATCTGAATGTCTCCCCTTTGTTGATTGTCTCTGCACTGCTGTCGTTATATCTCACTAATTCTACATCTTATGTGAACTACATATCAACCATCTCTTCATTTTCAGCTTGAGACCTACTGAATCATGAATCCTTTGCTCTCTGGCAGCCTGGGCTATTGCTCTCTGCTCTTCCAGTTTACTGTTTGTGTGTCATTCTGCTATGAGTGTTCTTAGTTTCTACAACATGGCCCTGCGGCTTGTTTCAATGTCGCTTCTGTTTCTTTTATCTCCTGATCACCATGCTGACTCAACGCGTTCGAGTGGGAAGGGAAAGTCATGGGCAGGGAGATCGGCAAAGGATTTCATAGATGCAAGGGCATTTATTTGCCTGTGTGTTAGGGGTGGGGAGAGAGAGAGGGAGGGTGTCTGCATTTAGCTTTGTGTGTGTGTGAGAGAGGGAACGTTCTGGATTTATGTTTCGGTGCTTGTGTATATGTGTATGTGAGAGGGATAGTATCTGTGCGTGTGTGAATGTGGGCGCGTGAGAGAGGAGAGAGAGAGTGAGAGAGAGCGAGAGATAGATAGATAGAGAGACAGAGAGAGAGAGAGAGAGGAGAGAGAGAGAGAGAGAGAGGGAGAGAGAGAGAGAGAGAGAAGAGAGAGAGAGAGAGAGAGAGAGAGAGAGAGCTAATAATGGTTTCTAACATGGTTTTATGCGATGGTGTGACCTTATTTGGTGGTTGCTGCATTTATTTATTCAAAGGCACTGCGGAGGTAATGCCAAGGTCACGGGTATTCTTATGTTAAACCATGACATGAAATTGGAATCGAATCTATACACGGTAGAAGGTATTTTGTTAACTCATGTCGGTATTCACACCAGAGACAAACGTGTTGATGGTTGTGTTCGTAACCCACGGGGACAGTGAATGACAGCCTTATCAGCCCATTATATTCCTACACCACAGTATTTCAGCATCTAACTGTTCCTCAGGTGGATTAACAGAGGCTTTTCCGTCACTTTACCCTTCCAAATCCACAGCGCGAGTAAGAAATTTTATACATATAAATTACAAGAAGTACACTTACACAGACACACACCCACACACACACAACACACACACACATACACACACACACACACACACACACACAGACACACCACACACACACACACACCGACAACACACAGACCACACACACACAAACACATACACACACACACACACAGACACACACACACACACACACACACGCACACACACAGACACAGTTTTTCTTCGGCTGCCCATCAATTTTCTTTTTTTTAATACTTCATTTACAATTTTCAGTTTTACAAAAGACAAAACATATTGAAGACGTACAAAACAATACAAAGGAAATGCAGCTCCACGTGAGGCACAGACACGACAAATCAAAAACAAGAACAAAAAGGCTGCCAGACAATTTACAAGATTACATAAATATACTTTCAAAAAAAAGTTGACACAATAGTGGTATCACGGAAGCAATGTGAAATAAAATGAGTAAAGGAATCCGGTTAGGCACCACAACCCCACTCATGGGACTAGACAGGTCAAGGTCACAATGTATGTGAGGTAATATGACACTGAGCCAAGAAAGGTCCCCTTATTCTCTCAAATATATTCCGTGTATTGGGGTTGTGCAGATGCACAAGTTCAACCTTCCAAATTCACATTTTTCGCTGTCTCCAAGTTAGACACTCGTTAAGGAAAAGTGCCCACACTTCGAGCCTATTTCCAACCACACATCCGTTCTCGAAAACCTCTTGCTCCCTCCAGACCCCAAACAGTTTAATATCAACATTTGTGAATTGTTTTACTCCTTTGGTTTCTACAGATTTTATTAGGGAAGCCTGGGCTCGGGACTTGAACTCAGAGTTATCAGCGGAACTTTGGGAGGAGGCAATGTCCCGGGTTCACGGTTGTTCTATTAACGCTGCAGCTTAATCCAGTACAAGGTGATGCATAGATTGCATTATTCAAAAGCAAAACTGAATCGCATCTTCCCATCTGTGTCTCCTGATTGCGACAAGTGCGCTCTGCCGAGGGCTCACGAGCACATCTTTTCTGGTTTTGCCCTACATTATACAACTTTTGCACTGCAATTTTTGAGCGGCTCTCAGAAGCCTCTTGTAGAGACATTCAGCCGAATCACGACCTCGCCATCTTGGATGCTCTGCACTGACTCTTGAGTTGGCCGCACGACATGCGGATTGCTCTGCATCTAGGAATGGTGGTGACTAAGAAACTTATTCTTCTGACCTGGAAGTCTTCTACTCCACCCCACATTTGCACACCTGGCTCAAGGAGATGTCCATCGATTTTCGATGTTGACTGAGGCCTTCGCAAGTTTGTATGGGAGACCGGCAGCTGCCCATGCTGCAAGTCTCCCCTCTTCACGCCACCGATGTTGTCGAAGGGAAGGGCATTAGGACCCATACAGCTTGGCACCAGTGTCGTCGCAGAGCAATGTGTTGTTAAGTGCCTTGCTCAAGGACACACACGCAGCTAAGATCGAAACAGCGATCTTCAGATCACTAGACCGACTCCTTATCCACACACGCCGCCCACGCACACACACCCACACACACACACACACACACACACACACACACACACACACACACACACACACACACACACACGTTCACACATTCACACATATGCATACACACAGCGATACACACTCACACACACACACACTCACACACACTCACACAAACACACACACACACACACACACACACACACACACACACACACACCACACACACACACACACACACACCACACACACACACACACACACACACACACACACACACCAGATGTAGAGAAGATAGTTTAAGAGATGGAGGGATGGAGGGATCCCTGGACAGCTCTGAGCTTCAAGATATCGAGAATATATTTTGTACTGGGAACCTGATAAAAATGACTTCAACATCGATCTCGTCAGGGCTGATGGAGAACTGGACAGAGTATCCGTGTACACAGCGAGTATGTTTTATATCTGGAGGCACATAGCGTGACGGGGTGTAGCAGCTGATTTTTTTTTAATGTGGAATATATTAAACTGAAGTCTGCAGGAGGAGACTGGGAGGTGAGTTCATCTGTCCCTGGATCCAGACCACACTGAGTGGAAACCGGATTTATTTGTAGATGTGACAGTGAAAAGCGGCAGAAAATGCTGGAACCACAGTGAACGTTTCTGTTTGGAAAATAGGAACAGTCGTGACCGCTGCCAATACAACTATGAAAAGTTGTAAATAGGGCGGCTCTTTGTTCACTTACTGGTCTCATTACACGTTTTGGTCAAATTAGATAGAGGGATTTGACTGAGGTGTTCGTGTTCGCGTTACATCCCCACAGCATTCACACCTGAGACACTGCCGGTGATGTAAGTTGTTTGTTCAATAACGATGATCAGAGGTGGGACCTTGTCACTGGAGATCGATCCCCTGTATAAATCAGAGCCTGTTGCAATACGTCAGCCCAGAGTGTCTTGCCGAGCTGTGGAATTCAGAGCAATCGCGTTCACTGCATCACTCAAATGGGATATCCAGTAATCTGGCGGATAGAAGACATTTACTACCCAGTTATTTCAGCCGTTGGTATTCCCGGTAAGCCGCTGTCACTCCTGCAAACGGCAGAAACTGAGAGTTAATTCCAATGTTCTGAAGTGTTTCTCTCGCTACTTGTTTCCACAGCCACCTGTCCAGTCCACGCATTTCAGTCATGGGCGGAAGGTACTGACGATATTAATCCCATTGCTTTCGCAGCAGGAAGAGCTCCATATTGGAGCCGAGATGCTGCCTTTGACTGAAATCCTCTCCGCTGTCTCGATGTCATGTAATAATGGTGAATGGAAATGTCTGCACAGGAGGACACCGGGCTACACTGCATCCGTGGGAGCCAGCCGACCTTCTGTTCTGTCCGTATGAATCGACTGTGAATTGCCTGACTGGGTGATGGAACAACGCGAATGGCTCATTTATGTTAGAAATATGAGCAGAGGGAACCGCCGATGTGGATTTCATTTCATTCCTGTGCGGCTCAGACCAGTGACGTTGGTATATCATACCCATTCCTTACTGCGGTCAGGAAGTGTTTAACCAGCTGTCATCTTGTCGGTTTGGGAATTCACCCAGATTGAACCCATTTACAAAACTCGCGGAGAGTTTTCTGTCCCGCCGATATTGCACACTGTCAGCGGGTTCATATGTTCTGAGTCCAGTTTCCATCATTTGAAGCAGAAAAAAAAAACACAAGATGAACTCTAATAATAATAATTCTGCCCCATTGCCCTGACAGGTCAGTAATTTCTCTGCTTCTTTCCCTCTCTCTTGCAGTTAACCTGGTGGCGATTGTTATCCTGTCCCGAGGAAAGTGCGGTCTCTCCAAGTGTAATCACTCGCTACCTGCTGGGAATGGCAGCGGCCGATCTTCTGGTCGTTATCTCTGACCCTCTGCTGAAGTGGACTGTTCTCATATACTTTCGGTCTTCCTTCCTCTATTGGACTCCCATTTGCAGGGTTGATTGTTGCCTGCTCATAGCAAGCACCGGGGTCTCTGTCTGGCTGACAGTCGCGTTCACCTGTGACAGATTTGTGGCCATTTGCTGCGAAAAGCTGAAAACAAAATATTGTACCGAAAGAACGGCGGCTGTGGTTATCGGGACAGTGAGCGTTCTGGGCTGTTCAGAAAGTATCCCTTTCTACTTTACATTGGAGCCTTTGTTGAGAATTAATGGAGTTTTCTATGGCTGTGTTACCAAAGAGAGCTTCTATACGTCTCCCTCGTGGGCCGCACTTCGCATAATTCATCGCCTTTTCATGCCTTGCCTCCCGTTTGTTCTGATTTTATTGTTCAATGCTCTGACTGTCAGACGGATTTTGACCGCCAATAAAGTCCGGATGGCGCTCCGGGGCCGCAGTAACGGAAAGAATGACAAGGACCCGGAGATGGAGAACCGAAGAAATCGGTGGTTTTACTATTCAGTATAACCGGTAGTTTTTATATTTCTGTGGTTAACTCTGCTGGCTGTTGATATTTACGTACTGATTGTAAACATCCCTCGCTACACGGACACGGATTCGATTTATATCGCAGAATCCACGGCGACGATGCTGCAGATCCTCAGCTCCTGCACCAACACATGTATTTACGCCGTGACTCAGAGCAAGTTCAGAGAGGAGCTGATGAACGCGGTGAAATACCCGCTGAAACGGTTAAACAAATTCCTTAAACCCTAGAGAGACTTGTTGGTTTCTGCCGGAGATTTAAGTCAAACATTATGTTTCCTCCATAATCTATGCACTTGCCGATATGTAGAACCACGGGTAACAACGGAGTGTCCTGAAATACGCATGCGTTTTGTGATGATATATTTCACTCGCTGTTTTCCCCTTACGGGTGAAATGTGTCCTTCATCAAATATGTAATATGTAGCGGTCACCTCAGCTGTAATTCACCCCGATGGAGGGTCTATAGTCAGTTACCGCCCGTTTTATTTTAATAATCGCCATTGCATCTGACAGCGTTTTACTCTGGGTTGGTCCAGTTAGGAAGAATCCTCTCCCTTTTCTCCATTCTCTCCGTTGTTTCTGATTCATCCTTTTCAGTGACGTTCACGGTGCTTTACTCCCAATATCCCTCACGTTGTCCTCGCTCACTCCTTCCCCGACGCTGGTGAGGGGAACGTGATCAGACTGAAAGATAGCGGAGGTGTGTGTGTGTGTGTGTGTGTGTGTGTGTGTGTGTGTGTGTGTGTGTGTGTGTGTGTGTGTGTGTGTGTGTGTGTGTGTGTGTGTGTGTGTGTGTGTGTGTGTGAGTGTGTATGTGTTTGTGTGTGTGTGTGTGGGTCAGTGTGTGTGTGTGTGCGTGTGTGTGTGTGTGAGTGTGTATGTGTGTGTGTGTGTGTGTGTGTGTGTGTGTGTGTGTGTGTGTGTGTGTGTGTGTGAGAGTGTGTGTGTCAGTGTGTGTGTGTGTGTGTGTGAGTGTTTTCTTTACTTTTCCAACTCCTTTTCCATCTCCGGACTGCTCCGCTTTGTCCTTTCATATCTGCCTCTTCATCTCTGTTCACATCCTGAGGTCCCATGAAAATCTGTTTTCTCTGTTCCCTGTTTCTCTCTGTCCACACGTCCGGTCCCGATCTGAACAAAATCTAATATCATCGTGGACTAGTGAGTTTCACCGTGAGGGAGACATGATCGGGCTGGAACAGAGCGTGTGTGCGTTCTTTTCCTTCTTTTTCGACTCCATCTCCAGCTCCAACCTCCTCCCTCGTTGTCCCCGCATATCTCCGGCTTTATCTCTGTTCACATCCCGAGGCCCCGTCACAGTCTGTTTCTTTCCCTTTGCTTCCCTCTGACCACACCTTCCGTCCGGTCGCGTACTGAGCAAAGCAAATCTCATTGCAGGAACATATATTTATATTGATCATCAATGTATGCGAAAATTTAATCAACTTCCAGAGCCACGGGAAAAAGTTATTTGTTTATTTTTTTCTCTCTCCAAATAACTGAGCTCTCCCTGGACGGTTTATCGATCTTTGAAAAATAAAAGATTGATACTGAAAATCTGAATAAAAATTACTTTAAAAGACGTTGTACCACTCTCAGGCGGAGCATTACTAACTCTGTTGCATTTCCAGTTCCGTCTCACTGATGTCCGTCCTGCCGCCGATTTGCGTTACACAACACTGGTGATTCTCCTCACCTGGGGTTGACGGAAGTAAGAGTCGGCACGACAGATACCTTTTCGAGCGCACAATTGATTTATACGCCTCGCGCCAGTTATTACCAACTCAACGCTTTATCATAAATAATGTTTCTATTGATACTTAAGGATTCTGAACCATCTTCGGCCAGCGTGAATCCCAAGCGACGGCATTCTAGTCTTGTCTAATTATCTCCCAATCAGATTGAGTGGCTTAAAGACTACAACATAAATGCCTGGCAAGATTAAATGACAAGAGCTTCGCATTCCGGAGTTGGTAATGACCTCGGGTTAATTTTGCCTCGTGAAGGCAGCGCAGTTTCCAATGTTGTTGACTGTTGTTCAAGTCTAATCGCAAACTGGGGAACATCTGCAGAAGCTGGAAATCAAAGTAATACCCATACAATCCTAAGGAGCTCAGCAAGCCGGGCAGAATCTATGCAAAAGAGTAAACAGTCAATGTTCCGGGCCGACACACTTCATCAGGGAGATCCCATTTAATAGGATCGGACGTTTCTACCATAATTATATGTACAAGATGATGAGCGGCATTGATCATGTGGATAACCAGAGGCAAAATGGCTAATACGCGGGGTATACTTTTAAGGTGCTTGGAAATAGGAACCGAGGGAATGTGAGAGTTCAGTTTTCACACAGAGCGTGTTGGGTGCGTGGAAAACACTGCCGGCGGCGGTGATGGAAGCGAATACAATAGGGTCTTTAAGAGCCTCTCGGACAGGTACATGGAACTTTGAGAAGTAGAGGTCTATGCACTGGGGAAATCCAAGGCAGTATCTAGAGTGGGTTTCATGGTGGGCACAACATTGTGGGCCGAAGGGCCTGTAATGGGCTGTAGGTTTCTATGTTCTATGTTTTTTAATTGTAGTGTCGGCGACAGATGATGATGTTAGACACCCAGGCATGCCTCTCACAACTGCTGGTAATTGTGCAGAGCACTATGCACTGGGTTGTCTGCGGTCCCGTGTCGTTCTGATAACTTGCCATCAGTACCCCCTTGACATGCTATCCTGCTAATCGCCCTTAAGTATTGCCAAAAAAGTCACTCATTATCACGACCTGTTTTTGGAACTGGTAAACTAAGAGAATTACCGGGACTACAGGTTGGTACAAGCCCTTCCTGACCGAATAGTGCTTTATGACAGGTTTCATGCTTTACATTGTCTCCAGTGACAAATTATGTAGCCGTATACATGATCTGTCGTGTATATAAAAGCACGAGGAAAGACATTCTTGCCATAGAGGGAGTACAAAGAAGGTTCACCAGATTGATTCCTGGGATGGCAGGACTTTCATATGAAGAAAGACTGGATCGACTAGGCTTATACTCGCTCGAATTTAGAAGACTGAGGGGGGATCTTATTGAAACATATAAAATTCTAAAGGGATTGGACAGGCTAGATGTAGGAAGATTGTTTCCGATGTTGGAGAAGTCCAGAACGAGGGGATCACAGTTTAAGGATAAAGGGGAAGACTTTTAGGACCGAGATGAGTAAAAATCTGTTCACACAGAGAGTGGTGAATCTGTGGAATTCTCGGTCACAGGAAACAGTTGAGGCCGGTTCATTGGCTATATTTAAGAGGAAGTTTGATATGGCCCTTGTGGCTACAGGGATCGTGGGTATGGAGAGAAAGCAGGTACAGGGTTCTGAGTTGGATGATCAGCCATGATCAGACAGAATGGCGGTGCAGGCTCGTCTGGCCGAATGGCCTACTCCTGCACCTATTTTCTATGTTTCTATGTATAGAGTCTTCGTCTGGTGGGGCGGAATGTACAAGTCCCTCGTGATGTTTGGTTATCGCCCACCGAGAGGGAGGTGCCGGCGAAAGCCACGCGTGTACGACATGATCAGGCAAAGCAGGGGGAGCAAAGATCACAAACTTTGTTTTAACGATGAAGAAGGAAATATTATACATCCAGCCTGAGCGGAATGGAGTTGTAGAGCAGCGTTAGTATTAGGCAGAGTTAGACACTGTGTGCGGTTTAACTCCTGTAAAGTCTGAAGCACGGGTTCGTGTAGTTGAGAAGTTGCAGTCTTTTCTGACTATAGTGACATGAGGGGTTGAGTTTGGCAATTCAACTCGTTGATTCTGTTTATCACTCAAAAACCCTACTACCACTTTGTCCATTGGACCATAATAGATAAGTCCGGTTAAAGAAAGAGTTTCTGCTCTGTTACGCACAGATAGGAGCTTCTGGTGATCGCTCGGCTGAGATGTTTCGGTGTATCGGGCGGTGCGATGGAAATGCATCAGAGGTCGGTCTGTCAGGATAAGCTATCGTTGGTTAACATCTTAGTCCAGGTGTATTTCCAATTCTGTGTACGGCAGCGCAGAGTTGCTCTGCAAGTCTATTCTATCATGTGTCAGGGAAAAGGGAAATTAAGTCAGTTATATTGTCTCCTGATCTTTGCCTGCACCTGGTCCCCTCTCCAAAATCACTCTGCTGAAGGATTGTCCCACTCGGGCAGTCGAACACGGTCCCCTTTAACCACGTCCCCATGGTAACGGAATATCCATCATTATCGTTTCCCCCTCTATTCCTCTGGAGAATTCAAACGCGCTTTGTACTTCAAGCCAAGTGGGTTCCGCACACCACTTTTCAGAACATCTCAACATTTCCAGGCAAGGAGTTATAAATTTCACAAATTTGTCCCATAGCCCGGACTTCATACGGGGTCTATAGCCCAATTACTGCGGTGGTGCCAACAATACTTTTTTTGGATATTATGTAACAGGATCGAGTTCTGAATTCGCTTCTTTCTTATTTCTCCCCGTTTCCTGTTCAAATACGCAAATTATAGCCATGTCCTTTTTTTTGAGACCCCTCAACCGTTCAGAAGCGACCTTAAAACTGGGCTCATCTTTCCTTGCCTAGTTCTTTGTCTTGCTGTTTGTCCCCCTCCTGCTCCTCTGCTTCGTTTGACTGAGCGGGGTCGGGGTGTTTGATTCTGTCGTATCGCTTCTGCTGACATGAAAACTTTGTCCAGAATTGATTCCGGCCTGGTCACAGGCTGTCTAGGTGAGGATATAAACATTGAGACGCCTCCACTTTCTTTTGTTTGGACATCGTTTGGTCAGTCAGTCTATTTTTTTGTTGTTGTTGTTGTTTCGGAGTTTGGTGTCTCTTAGATGACTCCAGCACTTATTCAACTCAAGTCCAGTTTATTGTCATTTAACTACGCACACGCACACCGACAGACGAGACAACGTTTCTCCGACCCAGGGTGTGAAGCACAGCAGCGCACACAGAACATACACAACACAGCAACACTTCTCAAAGCAAGGACAACATCCTCCGATGAGACAGGCACCAATAAACAAAGTTAAGTGCATAAGTCAAAGCACGTTTTTATATAATCATCCCACTCGGATCTCCGTCTCCGCTACCAGTTTCCTGTTGAAACTATTTGATATACTTTAACTAAAATGATCCCCATAGAGCCACCGTCCTTTGGTCCAACTACACAAGCCACTAGTAAAAGGAATCACATGGCTAGTATACCCACTTTCCAACCAGACCTCATCAGCCGGGAGACACCAGCGGATCTCCCAGTGGTTTCTTTCCTCGTTCAACCTTCGGATGCTTCTTTCTCGTTTTCTTCTTTACCTTTACAGATAAAAATCTCCCCGCATTACACTCATCAACATTACTATCATTACTTATCATCTTCCTTCAATCTACTTACCTTGTTTTCATCTTTATCTTTACAGGGAATTCTCTCAACTCCTCCGCATTCCTGATCAACGTTACTGTACTACTTCCCATCCTACTTCAATCTACTTACCTGGTCCTGCAAAGGAAAGACAGTCAGTCGCAGGCACAAGCGCGAAAGAAATTTCGTTACATTCCTCTCTTCAAATCTTATTTATATCTATTGGTTTTATTTCCTAATTGGAGAACATCTTGGGTGGGACTAGGATCCAGATCCGGATCTCCTTATTTCAGACAACACTTCACATAATACAGCCGTCTTTCCTACTTGGTTCCGCCGATCCCATCCTTTCTACCCGCTCATGGGCTAGGATCAGTGAGGCTCAAAGCTGAACACCCAACGGGGGGCGAACTCGAAATTGCCTCTGCGACTCTCAGTTACTCCATTGTTCCACCCCGTTTTGTCGGGATCCTGCTGGACTAGAGCAATTTGTCAGAGATATTTCAAAATGAAATTCGGCACCAGATTTCAATAGGAGAATATTTTATTTTAGCAAGATATCATGGAGAGTCCACATGTGTGGAACTCTGAGGTGCAAGTAAAAGGCTTGCCTTTAAATCTAGTAGCAGGGAAGTGTGCGAAACCGTAGAACAATAGAATCTGGTCATAATGTTGTTTTCTTGATTTGTGGTTCATCCGTTTCCACCCATCTGACTTGTGCGGCCGCGTTATCGTTCCGAGGAGTATTGGTGAGGAGAGGATATTCTTCAGTGGAAAACGCAGAAGTCTTCAATTTCACAAACTAAAGCAACATCAGGTAAAACATCGGGATAATCAACGATACAAAGTCCTGCACCGCTTGATTGAAAGACAATGTAAAGAGGCGAAAGAGAATTGGATGAATGAACAGTGCGGTGAAATTGAGCAGTTTGAACGAAGTCATGGTTATAGAGGCCTTCACCAACAGGTAAAGGATATGAGGAAATGAAGGAGGACTGTGTCATCAGCTGGGTGTATGGAAGACGGTAGTGGTAATCCATGCCATGATAAAGAAGAGATCACGGACAGATGAGTTAAGTACATCTCGGAATTATTTGAAGATAGCAGGATTGAGGATTTACCACAATCAAATCAAATGACTAATCAGCAGAAAAAACAATTGATGTCAGAGATGGAAAGTGCGATTTGGAGTCTAAAAGTCAGAAAGGCGGCCGGTGAAGATAAGATTTCCACTCAAGTTCTGAAATCACTTGGCCCGAAGGGAAAAACGAACCTGTCAGCGATACTAAACAACAGTTATATGACAGGAAATCTTCTGGAGGACATTCTCAAATAGGTATTTATCGCCTTACCAAAAAAGCCAAGGAGGATAAAATGTAACGAACACAGGACGATAAGCATTATGTCTCATTGCGTCAAGTTACTGTTGAAAATAGTGTTCGGCAGAATGAAAGGTACAATCAGCGGTGAAACTGAGGAAACACAGTTTGGTTTTCGTAAAGGCTCAGGAACAAGGGAAGGAACATTTGCGATGATAAACTTCATGGACAGATGCACTGAGGCACAAAAGGCCATCTACTTATGCTTTATTGACTATGAAAATGCTTTTGATAATGAAAAACATGGGAAAGTAACAGAGACGCTGAACAAGTATGATCTGGGATGGGAGAATAAGGAAATTGTATCGGAAACAGAAAGCGGCGGTCAGGGCAGAAAATGGGCTATCACCATGGGCATGTATTAAACCAGGCAGAAGGCTCTCCAGATTTGTTCAACCTCTATGGAGAATGGATACTTCGGGAATGAGACCATCAGGAGACAGGTATTCCAATCGGAGTCCGGAAGGTGGGAAACATCAGGTGTGCGGATATTGCTGAAGGTTGCGTTGGTTCGCCGGGTTTGATCACCCTCTATGGAGAATGGATACTCCGGGAATGAGACCATCAGGAGACAGGTATTCCAATCGGAGGCCGGAAGGTGGGAAACATCAGGTATGCGGACGACACCGCGTTGTTAGCTGATAGAACTGCAAATTATGCTAAATAAAGTGAATGAGAAAGGCCTTGAATACGGACTAAAAATCAACCGTAAGAAAACAAAATCGATGGTGGTAAGCAAAACAAACACTAAAGACTCATTCATGATGGTATCATTGCAAATCAATGGACAAGACATGAACAGGTGCGAAAGTTTGATTATCTTGGCAGATTTCTGACAGATGACGGGAGATGTGAAGTTGAGATCAGAAGGGGAATAGGTATTGGCTAAGACCCAGTTCATGAAGCTAAATGATCTACTGTACGATCGGAAGGTAGACAACCTAAAGTAGAATCCGCTTCCTCGAGTGTTACGTGTGGTCAGTGCTGAGGTGAGGATCAGAAACATGGAGCCTGAGGAATAATGACATGAAACGAATTGATGCTTTTGAAATGTGCTGCTATCGACGAATGTTGAAGATCAGCTGGTAGAGAAAGTTTCAAATGAGAGGGTTTTGTCCGAAGTTGATGGACCACAGATATTGCTGGAGAAGATCATGAAGTT
This sequence comes from Hemitrygon akajei, assembly GCF_048418815.1. Classification (NCBI taxonomy): domain Eukaryota; kingdom Metazoa; phylum Chordata; class Chondrichthyes; order Myliobatiformes; family Dasyatidae; genus Hemitrygon; species Hemitrygon akajei. The sequence continues at coordinate 1,688,291 of NW_027331975.1, read as the reverse complement.
AAACGTTGCTTATTGTGGACATATCGTGGAGAGATAACATCTTGTCGGATTTGCTATAAGGAACGGTGGGGGGAAAGAAAGGAAGAGGAAGGCAAAGGATAACGTAGCTGGATAACATCAAGGATTGGACCAAGCTAGATAAGTCTAGGAATGTTGTGAACATGTGTCGGGACAGAGCGACATGCCGGAAATCGTCCACCAACTGCAAATTCCTGATGCGACCTAACGACGAAGACGAAACAACATACAGCACTGTAAATGGTATATTCGGAAATGTCGTCCACAAGGAGAGAGGTTGGAGATCAGAGAGAGAGGGAGGGAGGTGGCGAAGAAGCTTACGAGGGAGGGAGAACGCCGATGCGAATTGGAAGGAGTCGGGTCGAAGAAACGAGTCACCGAGACGGGTTGGATGATTCGGCAGCACTTTATAATGGTAGTGCTGCAGTCTCAGAATGGCATGCGTGATGGAAAGCCCTCCACATCCTCACGGTGCATTTTTTTCTTGGTTTTGACTCACTCTTCCCCACACACTCTCATCCAAGACATACCACGTCCGCACACACTCTCACGTCTCTCTGCCCAGGCCCGGTCTCTTTCTCGCCCCAGTGTCTCTCCGTCTATCTCGGTCTTCGTCGATCTCCGATCTCTCCAGCCATTCGAAATCTCTCTCATCACCCTGCCTCTCTCTCCACACATAGTTCCCCTCTCCTGTCTCTGTTCTCCACTATCCCGTTCAGTTTCTCTCTCTCTCTCTCTCTCTCTCTCTCTCTCTCTCTCTCTCTCTCTCTCTCTCTCTCTCTCTCTCTCTCTCTCTCTCTCTCTCTCTCTCTCTCTCTCTCTCTCTCTCTCTCTCTCTCTCTCTCTCTCTCTCTCTCCACATTGCTCTCTCTCTTACCTCACTCCCAAATTTTTTCTATCTCCATTCTTTCTACCCACAAGTCTCCCTCTCTCCACACACGCATTCTATTTCACCTTCATTACAGAAATGCAGTGAGGCACCAATGGCTCAAAAAACATTGAAATAAAACATTTGTCACGATATCTCACAGCAAAAACACTAAAAACGAAACAAACAAACTGCGAAGGGAACTTGGCAGGTCAGGCAGCATCTACGGGAATGAATAATCAGCCGAAGTGTCGGGCCGAGACCCTCCTCCAGGATTGGAAACGAAGTGGTGAGGCGCCAGAATAAAAAGGTAACGGAGGAGGAGAAGGATAGCTGGCCGGTGATAGGTCGAGCCTGGTGGACAGGAAGACGAAAGGGATGGAGAGGGAGGAATTGGATTGGAGTGGAGAATGGTCCACAGGAGAAGGAGAAGCTGGAGTGGACTGACAAGGAGGTGATAGGCAGGTGAGAGGAGCTAAAAGGCCAGACTGGAGAATAGAACAAAAGGGGAAGGGTGATCATTCCTTCTACCGGAAGGAGAATCGATATCCATACCATATGGATGGAGTCTATCCAAAACACATATACAGCGGCATGCAAAAGCTTGGGCAACCCTGGTCAAAATTTCTGTTACTGTGATTAATCAAGTGAGTAGAAGATGAAATGATCTCCAAAAGTCTTAAAGTTGTAGATGAAACATGTTTTTCAACATTTTAAACAGGATTAGTGCATTATTTTTTTTTTTGTTTTGTACAATTTTAGAGTGAAAAAATGAAAGGAGCGCCATGCAAAAGTTTGGGCACCCAAAGAGATTTAAGCTGTCAGCAAGGTCTCAGACTTTAATTTGCTTGTGAGGGCTATGGCTTGTTCACAGTCATCGTTAGGAATGGCCAGGTGATGCACATTTCAAAGCCTTGTAAACACCCTGACTCCTCAAACCTAGTCCGAACAATTAGCAGCCAGGGGCTCCTATAAGCAGCTGGCTAGCACTCTGAAAATTAAAATAAATTATGCCCACAAAATAGAAGGCTATAAGAAAATAGCAAAGCCTTTCCAGGTAGCCGTTTCCTCAGTTAGTAATGTAATTACGAAATGGCAGTTAGACGAACGGTGGAGGTCAAGCTGAGGTCTGGAAGACCAAGAAAACTTTCCGAGAGAATTGCTTGTAGGATTGATAGAAAAGCAAATCAGAACTTCCGTTTTACTGCAAAAGACCTTCAGGAAGATCTAACAGACTCTGGAGTGGTGGTGCTCTGTTCTACTGTGCAGCGATACCTGCACAAATATGACCTTCATGGAAGAGTCATCAGAGGAAAATCTTTCCTGCGTCCTCACCACAGACGTCAGCGTCAGAAGTTTGCAAAGGAGTATCTAAACAAGCCCGATGCTTCCTGTTGTCTAATGAAGTTAAAATAGAACTTATTGGCCGCAATGAGCAAAGGTATCTTTGGAGAAAAAAAGGGTGCAGACGTTCATGAAAATAACACCAGCAAATTATTGAAGAAAACATCACACCATCTGCAAAAAAAGCTGAAGATGAAAATAGGATGGCTTCTAAAGCAGAATAATGATCCCAATCACACTTCGAAATCCACAATGGACAAGGTCAAGAGGGGCAAACTGAATGTTTTGCCATGGCCCTCACAGTCCCCCGACCTAAACATCATGGAAAATCTGTGGATATACCTCAAAAGAGCAATATATGCAAGACGGCCCAAGAATTTTACAGAACTAGGAGCCTTCTGCAAGGAAAAATGGGCGAAATTCCCAAAACAAGAATTGAAAGACTCTTAGGTAACACGAGTGAATCTGCAGATGCTGGAAATAAAGAAAGACTCTTAGCTGGCTACAGAAAGCGTTTACAAGCTGTGATACGTGCCAAAGGGGTATTACTAAGTAGTGACCATGCAGGGTGCCTAAACTTTTGCCTCGGGCCCTTTTCGGTTTTTTAAAAAATTATTTTTAAACTCTAAGAATGGAAATAAAACAGTAATCTTGCTTAAAATATTAAAGAAAAGTTTCACCTTTAACTTTATGTTTCTTTTTTTTTGGAAATCAAGTCATCCTTTCCTCGCTTAGCTATTGACAGTAACAGAGATTTTGACCAGGGCTGCCCAAACTTCTGCATGACCCTGTAGGTTGTTGCTCCTCCACCCTGACGGTGGTCTCATCAGGGAAGAAAAGGAAACTGCGGAACAGGAACAGGAATCGGAATGAATATGTTTGGCCTGGGGGAAGATCTGTTTTTGGCGGATGGAGCTGAGCTGCTCGAGGAAATGGTTCCCAATCAACGATGGGTCTCGCCAATGAAGAGAAAGCCGTTTCGGGAACGTTGGACACACAGACTACCCCAGTGGATTCGTATGTAAATTGTTGTCTCACCTGGAAGGGCTGTTTGGGGAAAGGACTGGTGGTGAGGTTGGAGCTGGACGGCAGGTGTAGCGCTGCGGCCGCTTGCAGGGGTAAGCGCCGGGAGGGAGATCAATGGAGAGAGACGGAAGGGAAACGGAATAGCGGAGGAAGCGATCTCTGTGGAAAGCGGAGTGTGGTTTGGGGACGGTGATGGGGTGGTAAAGGTAAATTTGTTTGTACGATTTCTTTGGAGAAGGTGGAAGCTGCAAATTGTGATTTTTTGGGTGCAGAACGTCGTGGGGTGGTAGGTTAGAGCAAGAGGAACTCCATCGCCGATAAACTGATGGAAGACTTGGTGAACGCGGATGGAGTGATCCCACTTTTAAAGCGATGCTACCGACAAAGATATCACTACCTCCCGTCGCCATCTCTCCGCTCCCCGCTGTTTCATTCAGCCCTCCGCACTTATCTCCCTCGCGGTGCATATCCCTGCAAGCACCCAAAGTACTACACCCGCACATTCATCTCCTCCCTCACCATCAGTCCGAGCCCAAACAGTCTGCCAGGTAAGGCAACACTTCATCTGCGAATCTGCTGTGGTCGTCCATTGTGTCTGGTGCTCCTGGCGGGCACTCCTCTACATTGGAGAGACCCGGGACATAATGGGCTCGTTCCGTTGATCACCACCGCTCCATCCGTGAATAGCGGAGCTTTCTGGTGTCCAAACATTTTAATTCTGATTCCCAATCCGACATCTTCTGTCCATTGCTTCCTCTTGTGCTACGGTGAGGCTGACCTCAAGAGGGAGGAGCGACAACTTACTTTCCGTCCAGGTAACCTCCAACCTGGTGTCCTGATTGTCGAAATAATGATCCCTCCCCCTCCCCTCTTCTTCTGTTCAGCACGCTGGTTCATGCCTATTCTCACCGGCCTATCACCTCACTCGGCGTCCCTAAATACCTCCGGTTTTCCTGTACCCCACTGTCCTCTCTTATCAGATTCCTTCCGCTCCAGCCCTTCGTCGTTCACCTGGTTTCATCCATCACCTTTCCCCGCTAACGTCATTTTATTCTGGCGTCTTCCCCCTTACTCTCCAGATATGCAGAAAGATTTCTACCCGATATATCAAGCGCTTATTCATTTCCATAAATGCTTCCCGGCCCTACTGCATTCATCCCGCAATTGTGTGTGTGTGTGTGTGTGTGTGTGTGTGTGTGTGTGTGTGTGTGTGTGTGTGTGTGTGTGTGTGTGTGTGTGTGTGTGTGTGTGTGTGTGTGTGTGTGTGTGTGTGTGTGTGTGTGTGTGTGTGTGTGTGTGTGTGTGTGTGTGTGTGTGTGTGTGTGTGTGTGTGTGTGTGTGTGTGTGTGTGTGTGTGTGCGCGCGTGCGTTGCCTTGGATTTTGAGCATCTGCTGAATTAGCCATGTTTAAAATATTAATGTGTGTGCGTAATTTGAAAATTTGAAATGGATGGATACGCACGGACGAGTGAATGATTCAGCAATAGTTCACCGCAGTTCGTGTTTTGGGAGAAAATGTGAAAAGAAGACAATCATCTCTACTCACAATCTCAGCAGGAAAAAAATTCAGCCCAAAAATAAACAGAAATGTATCACGTGTTCTGCTCCTAATAGTGATGGATTTTATACGAACGACACAATGCCCTGTAATAACGCAATACCTCACAGCGGTGGTGCACATCAAAATAACACAGAAGCTGTCACACTTTACCAGTCCAGGCTATTTCAGCTTCCGGAGTGGTAAAGAAATATCAGCAAATTTGCAAGTTTATAATCACTGTCCCACAGACCGGGGTCATCAGATCAAGATGCAAACAGCTGGAAACAAGATCAAAGGCGAATCAGCAATACATCCCGGCAAAGAAACAGCGCCCAGACAGAGCAATGTGGAAAATGGTTTTAGCATCTTGGACTCCAGCACCGCGGGCCGATAAAGCGCCTGCGGTTATGGAGCATTTGTGTCTGGCTTGGCCACGGCCATAATAATGCATCACGGAACCGGAAACAGGAATATGTTGTGTTGAAGTGCCAACGCATCTGAATGTTCCTCATTCATCTCCGTGCCGCTGAGAACCTGGATCAGATTCCCACATGGCGGATGGTTCTCTCCCTGCCACTGGCGAGAGTAGAGCTGCGCTCAATTCGGATGGCCCATTTAGAAACTAGATCATTTCGAAAGTGATACCTGGAGTATGCGGGAGTGTTTTCCACAACTAGAAATTTCAGCCAATTTTCCAAACAGAGTGCGGGGGAATATTTTGCAACAGTAAGTGTAAATTATGGGCAAACCTCCCTGAGTTTCGCATGTACAAGTTAACATAATTTGCATTCGAGGGGAAAATTGCAAATCACTGGACTAGTAAATTGGGCAGAGAACCAACTGGATTGTAAACGGCATAAACCGTGTCACGAGTGCAGTTAATTTAACCACTTCCGCTGTAACGACGACAGATACATGAAACAAGGGGCAAATAGAGGGGTTGCATTGGAACCAGTTGGACACGAACATAATACCTCAATGTCCAGAACAAGGGGGCAGTATTTTCATTACTTTAAATAGTCAATCAGATATAGGTTTGAGAGGGAATCTCTTCACTGTATCGCAGTAACGGGAGCACCATATTTCATACAGTATTCCTCACAAGGGGTCCAGAGATTTCTGTTTTACCCGATTAGTTGCGAGGGTGGAATTGTCCGCCCTCCAGACACCAATCACACTAGTTTCATCGCGTGATGCCCGAACTCAGGCGCCCGATTCAATCACTGAGCCACTCTCCATGCGGAAAAGCACGGAGAGAGTTGGTCGAAAGGAAATTCGGCGCATCATACCGACTTCACCCCATGTCTACATTTCAGAAGGTCGATTGTTCCTCTGTGGCTTTACTTTACTTTCACATTCCGCAATCCCGTCTCCGAAAGTGACAGCATTTCCTGAACCACTGGATCTGCAGGTCGATTTCTTGTTTTTCTGGTCACAGCCTGTAATTCAGACAGTATCCTGGTAAAGCACTCTTTCAAAAGCTGCCGCATACTCATGTGCCATAGGGGTAGAACCAGACGACTGCAGGCTGACAAATGAGATTCCTCTGTTCAGGAAATGGGGAGAAGATAGCACTGAGAATTACAGACCAGAGTCTTACTTCAGCGGTGGCTAAATTATTGGACAGACAGGATTTACTAGTATTTGGAGAAACATGGTCTGATTAAGGATTGTCAACATGGCTTTCTAAGGATCATGTCAAGAAACACGAACCTGACGAATTCTGTGATGATGTGAAGAAGCAAATTTTTTAATTATTTTTTTTAGATTATGAGGACACTCAGTCCTCTTTTATTGTCATTTAGAAATGCGTGCATGCATTATGAAATGATACAATGTTCCTCCAGAGTGATATGACAAAATAAAAAAAGGACAAACCAGGACTCACACATTGATGAAGGTAGAACAGTGCAGGTGGACTTTAGTAAGGCGTTTGATAGGGTTCTCCATTGTAGAGTCATCCATAAATTCTGGTGGCATACGAGCTGAAAATGTGGCTGTGTGAATACAGAATTAGCTTTCACAGAGAAGTCAGAGGATGGTAGTATTTGGCGAGTATTTCGCTTGGGGGTCTATGACCATTGGTGTCTTCAGGGGAATCTGTTCTGAAACCACTGTTGCTTGCGACTTTTAAAAATGGCTTGGTTGGGGTAGTGGGGGCGGGATTGAAAGTTATCAGACGATATGACAGTTGACTAAGTGGTCGTTAGAGTGGAGGAATTTCATTTAGTTGGACCGGAACATTGCTGATCGGTTCGAGCATCAACGGATATGGGGAGGAGTCAGGCGAATGGGGTTGAGTTGGATATAGGATGAGCCATGATGGAATGGCAGGGTTCACGCAATGGGTTGAATGACTTGATTCTGCTCCCATGTCTTATGGTCTTATGGTCTGTACGGGTTTGTTAGAGGCACGTTCGTTGTACAGAGAATGGTGGGTGCATGGACCGCTCCCATAGAGGCGGATACACTGGGGGCATTCACAACTCTTATTTAGGTACATTGGTGATATAAATAGCAGGCTGTGTTGTAGAGGATGGTTAGATTTATCTTAGGGTAGATTCAAAAGTCGGTACAACGTCGCCGGCCGTTGCGCCTGTGATGTGCTGTAATGGTCTATGTCCTATCCTCCAAGTAACTGTCATTGAATACAAAACTGTAACTGAAATCCTACCGAAGGTTTATATGAATTCCTGACTATTCCACTCACTCGCCTTCCCACTGAAGGCAAACATGCCACATGCGCTTATAACATCCGGCCAGCTTGCGTACACACTGTCGGTGAGCTCGGTATTTCGGCGGACAGATTACTCTGTAAAGCAATAGTGGACAATTCTGTTAACAGTCTGTCATTGATCGCATACCTTCTCTTACAGTAGAACTCCAAGGACAGCCCTCGCACTTGCCTGGATTCAACTCTATCAGGCACGTCCAGAACTGATCTTTATTGTCTAAATACCAAGCAACTGGTTTAGCAATTTGTTACCCCTGTCCTCCCTCACACAACGTTTATTACCTAATATGTCTTTCATTTCAGAAATATCTGCTGACCTTTATTTTTCAATCCATTTGACATCATTCACATATTCTGTGTGCTCTCCGATATATATCAGCTCTCCGCTTCCATCAGTGATTACGAATGGAAGGGAGAGGCAGGCTGAACAGAAGAAGAGTGCACGAGCAGTGTGTCGAAAGGCGTCACACGCCTACGTCGGTGTTCATTTCAGTAATGATTGATCTTTGCCGGCATGCATAGTCTTTCGATGCCAGTTCCGAAAAGCTCGCTATAGCTCTAACTTCAGGTTTTTTTCCAATGTGTACGGGCTGTTTCTGACGATCTGCTTCTCAGCGAACGCGGTGTCAATGCAATTCAATTAAAAGCAGGTTTTAGTCATGATGAGGTCAAACTTCGGTTGGAGGAACAACACCTCATCTACCGTCTGGGTAGTCTCCTGCCCCTTGGTATGAACATCGAATTCTCTAACTTCCGGTAATACCCTCCTTATCCCTTCCACCATCCCACCTTCACTCTGTCTCCTCCTCTAGCTGCCTATCACCTCTCTCATGATTCTGCCTTCTTCTACTACCCATAGTGTTTTCCCCTTAGATTCCTCCTTCACCTCTTCTGCCTATCCCCTCCTTGCATCCCCTCCCCCAGCCGTTGATCTTTCCTCTCATTGGTTTTTCACCTGGCACATTCCACCCTCCCCCCACCTTCTTTATAGGGCCCGTGACCCCTCCTTCTTTAGTCCTGACGGAGGGTTTCGGCCCGAAACGTTGACTGCTCCTTTCAACGGATACTGCCCGACCTGCTGAGTTCATCCAGCTTCTTTGTACGTCAGAGATTTTATTGACTTCATCTTGACAAATGTTCAAAGCTAAATTAAACAACGTGTGAGCTGCTGACGTGCAGGAATAAATAAGTTGCTCCCGACTCACTCACAGTCACACACAATTAACTGACCGGCGACAACGAGTGACCGGTTGAATAATCAGTCCCGTTTCTCACCGTCACTCTGCATCGGGGAACCGATGATTATAAAATCACACTTCAGGGTTGTGTCTGGGATCGCTGCAGATCCAGGGTCACTGCCGAGGGATTTGTCAATTTAACATCATTAACATCATTATATTGGCCAGGATGTTCTCAAAGTGAGTAAAATGATTCTCTCCCAGGGACACTGGTTTCCCAGATCAAACCCGGCCCCCCGGGCTTTTCCTCTCTGTGTAATTCCCCGGCACACCATTTGGAGCAGCTGTTGAATCCGGACACGCGCAGCTGGATAGGATGCGGAATTGCGTCACTTTGGACGTCACAGAGTGTGAGATTGGAGCTAGTTCACCATTCAGATGTTCACAGATCAACTGTCAGTCCGGGTCTGGGTTCCTGCAGAGATCTCAGTTCCTTCCCCCCGGTCTGACTGAACTGATTCCTCCACAAGCTAAAACAGATGGAAAAATAAAGATAAAATAAACAGAATACACAACAGTGTCAGTAACAGTGGACTGGGGTTAACGTTTCAACAACACTCACAGACAAATATCACCAGAAAACCCGCGGATCCGCTGATATTTTATTACATTGAACATTAACACAAATACTCACTCGATCAGCTTCAGACTCGGGAGGGCCAGTATGAGACGGCGGAGAGCGGGGACAGATCGGTCCGTGAGCGAGTTGAATCCCAGCTCCAGCTCTGTCAGTGATGGGTTGGTACTGAGAGCAGAGGCAAGATCCTCGGCACCAGAATCTGTGAGACCGATATCCCTCAGTCTGGAGGTGAGGATGAAGGACACAGAGAGACAGGAGACTGTAACACAATTACTGATCACATTAATGTTCAGTGTCAGACACCCAGTGACTGTAAACACAATCAATCACCCACAGTCTGGTACTTACCCCAGTTTCTCTATTCCACACTTGGGGTTTGTCAGAGCCACAGACACCAGCTTCACTCCTGAATCTCCCAGTTTATTATAACCCAGGCCCAGCTCCGTCAGTGATGGGTTTGTACTGAGAGCGGAGGCAAGATCCTCAGCACCAGAATATGTGAGATTGACATCCCAGAGCCTGGAGATGAGAGAGAGTGAGGATGAAGGACACAGAGAGACAGGAGATGGTACAAATCCCCAGTGTTTATCAGTAACACAATTACTGATCACATTAATGTTCAGTGTCAGACACCCAGTGACTGTAAACACAATCTCCCACAGTCTGGTACTTACCACAGTTTCTGTATTTTACACTCTGGGTTCCTCAGCGCCGCAGACACCAGTTTCACTCCTGAATCTCCCAGTTTATTCTGCCCAAGGCTAAACACAAACAGACAAATTGATGAACAAAGTGATTCCAACCGTGGGTCTGGGGGAATTTCTCTCACTCAGATATTTCAGGAAACATTCACCCCTTCAGCAAATCACTGATCGGAGTTCCCATCACCCTCAATGTCCCTCTGCCCAGCTCCAGGGTATTCACCGAATATCAGTAATGTAGTCTGTCGGTGTGACCCTGTAATCTCCACATATTCTGTCTCATTCCCCGATGGCTAGAAAAATGTTCCTGATGTGAGAGCATTGGGAGGGGCAGGGGTGAAGGATGATAGAAAGTCCCACAGTGAGGAAAATTTGTGAAAGGGAAAGTGTCGATGGGAGTTGGTGGAAAAGACCCCACCTGAGGAAAAGAGTTAGGAAGAAAAAACCTGTAGGAGAAAGAGAGGAAATAGGAAACATCCCATAGGAGGAATGAGGATGAGGATGAGAGATTCCGCAGGAGTAAGGGATATGGGGAAAAGAAGATCCCGAAGGGAAAAATGGGAATGGGGAAGAGATCCCACAGGGGGAAAGGGGATGGGGAATACAGATCCCTCAGGAGGATACCAAAGGGAAGAGATAACTGCAGAAGATTAGAGGATGCAGAAATAGATTTTACGGGATGGGTCTTTCTGAATTGAGGACAACAATCGGGAGGAGATGCCCAAATGATCTGATGAAGTCTCCAACATCTCTTCACAAGGAACCACAGAACGCCCCACCCCCCCCCCCCCCCGTCTTTGGAGAATTACTGACCGATCCCCTGGGCATTTGTCACTATTTAACCCAAATAGTTTTACATTGAAACAACACAATGGGACAGTTTCACAGTTCAGAGTGAGAGATAAATCAAGTTACCTCAACTCCTGGCACTTGTGCAGCCCGGGTCCCAGCCGTTGGATTCCTTCACACTGAATGTGACAGCCCTGCAGGTCGAGGTGTTTTATTGTATCACAGAGTCCGATGACATGAGACAGGACCGCGCAGTCAATTGGGGTCAGTGTCATTCCACTGAATGAGAGTTTTTTCACAGATCCCAGTGTACCTTGAGTCAGTCCACGATTCTGAGACTCAAACAAGTAGTGCAGTGTGTTCAGGAGGCTCCTTTTACCAGATGCAATCCTCGTGTTTCCACTCTGGCGTTTAACCTCCTCCTTCACCCAGTCAATCACCCGGCACGTTGTTTGATGAGGAAATGGACCCAGAATCTCTTCCAGGCCTCGAGCTGTCATTGGGGAGGAGAGACCAGCAACAAAACGGAGAAATACCTCAAATCGCCCATCTGTCATGTTGTGAGCTTCAGTGAGGAATTTCAGGATATCCTTGGGATGTAGGGTCAGGAATTGTGCGACTGCTGCTACAAACTCTTGGATGGTGAGGTGTGGGAATGTGTACACCACACACTGGGCAGAATCCTCTCTCTCCAAAAGCTCCATCAGGAACCCGGACAGGAACTGGGAAGGCTTAAGATTGTAGCTGATCAAATCTCCATATGTAAATATGATCTTCTTCTCAGACACTCCTCTGAAGGCCATCTGACCAACCCTGAGTAACACATCACGGGGGTTCTCAATCTCACGAACGTGGTTTTTCAGGATGTTGTAAATATAATAGGAGTACAGTTGGGTGATGGTCTTGGGAACTCGCTGCGGGTCCCTGTCTCTTTGTGTGAAGAAGGGGCCCAGTGCCAGAGCGAGGATCCAGCAGTAGGAGGGGTTGTAGCTCATGGTGTACAGGATCTCGTTCTCCTTCACGTGTTTGAAAACAGCTGCTGCCACCGATGGATCTTCAAAATATCTGATGAAATATTCCTTCCGTTCCTCACCAACAAATCCCAGGATTTCAGCCCAGACACTGATCTTGGCTTTATCCAATAAATGTAACGCAGTGGGACGGGTGGTCAACAGCACTGAACACCCTGGGAGCAGCTTGCCCTGGATTAAACTGTACAAAATGTCTGACACCTCACAACACCACTCGGGATCTGGGCACTGGTGCTTGGGTTCTGTATCTCTCCGACTGTCAGCAAAATCAATTCTGTGCTCGAATTCATCCAGACCATCAAATATAAACAGCAATCCCTCTGGGTTCTTCCAGACATCTCTCAGGATATTCCCAAAATAAGGATACTGATCCTGAATTAGTTGCCTCAGGTTTTTTCTGCAGTTAATAGAGTTTAAATCCCGGAATTTGAAACTGAAGACAAACTGGAATTGTTGGTATATTTTCCCCATGGCCCAGTCATAAACAATCTTTTGTACCATTGTTGTTTTCCCGATCCCCGGGACTCCGGCCACTGCTGCCGAACTCCCAGATTTGGTTTTCCTCCAGGAAAAGCTGCTCTGGAACAACTGATCAGTCCGGATCTTTTCCAGCTTTCCGCGGAGATGTTTCTCTCTCCACTCCTCGTGGTCTCTGCCTCTTGCCAGCAGCTCATGTTCCACCAGTGTCCGATCTCGAAGAGTAGAAATGACTGTGAGCTCAGCGTATCGATCTGCCAGCTGGAAAACCTTTACTTTCTCCCTCATCAGGATCGTATTCGCTCTCAGTTTTTCAGTTTGTGCCCGCAGAGTCTCCTTGTGTTTCTGTTGAACATCTTCCATGGGAACAGACAGTGGACAAACTGTTAGATGCTTCAACTCAGAACTCAGTATTTAAGTAGCCAAGGATTAGCTCAAAGGTTTTGCATTATTTGAACTCATCACTGCATTTTCTTACACTAAATTAAGTTTAATTAACAGACCCCAAAGTGGATGGAGAGGCATGGGCCAGATAATCATCAGATCATCACATTTCCACATTAATTGTTCAGTTAAGTTGAGTTTTCCCTGGTAGTTTACTGAGCCCCGACTAGAAAAAACTCCCACTACTGCCACTTCTATCATTGTTCTGTGGAAAAACTTTTAAACCCCGGTGTTGATGTGGTCTTTGGAGATAGATAAAATGATAGTGGGCATTCTGTCAACGGAATAGGTCACGGGAATCACAGATCCCCCTCCCCTCTCACCATCACGGATTCAAAATAAAGAGAAATACATCTGTGGATCTGTGGTGTGGTAGAAGATTAGAAACTTGGAAAACCGACAGAACAATACAAGTCCTTCGGCCCACAAAGCTGTGCCGAACATGTACTTACCTTAGAGTTTACCTGGGTTTACCCATAGTCCTCTATTTTTCTAAGCTCCATGTAGCCATCCAGAGGAGCCGTAAACAATCCTATTGTATCCTCATCCACCACCGCCGCCAGCCGCCCATTCCATGTACTCACCACTCTCTGAGTAAAAAACAACTTACCCCTGACATCTCCTCTGTACCTGCTTCCAAGCAACATAAAACTATGTCCTCTCGTGCTAGCCATTTCAGCCCTGGGAAAAAACTGCTGACTATCCACATGATCAACGCCTCTCATCACTTTATACACCTCTATCAGGTCACCTCTCATCCTTCCTCGCTCCAAGGAGAAAAGGCCAGTTTCACTCAACCTATTCTCATAGGGCATGCACCCAATACAGGCAACATCCTTGTAAATCTCCACTGCACCCTTTCTATAATTTCCATATCCTTCCTGTAGTGAGGTGACCAGAACTGAGCACAGTACTCCAAGTGGTGTCTGACCAGGGTCCTATATAACTACAACATTACCTCTCACCTCTTGAACTCAATCCCACGGTTGATGAAGGCCAATGTGCCGTATGCCTTCCTAACCACAGAGTCAAACTCCGCAGCAGCCTTGAGTGTCCTATGTCAACCTACTGTCCATGCCAGTATATTTCCTGTAACGCCATCAGATTTTATCTTCTTAAGTAGACTCATGAGGTAACTTATAATACGCCTTATGAAAACCTAAATGACATCCACTGCATCTCCTTTGTCCACTCTGTTTGGAATTTCCTCAATGAACTCTAGCAGATCTATCAGGCAAGATTTCCCTTCATAGAAGCTATGTTGACTTTGACTTATTTTATAATTAGACTGTAAATACCTCAGAACCTCAATCTTAATAATACTCTCACACTTCCCCAACCACTGAGGTTGGGCAAACTGGTCTATAATTTTGCAATCAAGAGAGAATCTGTAGATGCTGAAAATGCAGCAACACACACAAAATGCTGGAGGAACTTGGAAGGCCAGACAGCATCTATGGAAAAAAAGTATAGTTGACGTTCCGGGCTTAAACACTTCGGTAGGTCTGGAAACAAAATGCTGGGGAGTAGAATTGAAAGGTGTGGCGGGGGGGTGGGGGGAGGAGAGGGGAGAGAGAATTGCCAGACGATGGGTGAAACTTGGAGGGGGAGGGTTGACGCAAAGGGTTGAAGTTGATTGGTTAAAGAGACAGAAGGCCATGGAAGAAAGAGAAAATAAAACAACTTTTTTTTATCTTATTCCTTGGCTTTTACCCAGTCACTAACTGTCTCCTAAGGTTCCCTTTACATTAGGCTCCCTGATAAGATCTGGATCTCACAATGTATCTGAAACCTGCCAGGGGTATGTGGCTTCTCTTAGTTTGTCAGGACCCAATCAGGGTTGTGTGGGGTCTCACAGTGTGTCAGGACCCAATCAGGGTTGTGTGGGGTCTCACAGTGTGTCAGGACCCTGCTGGGAGTGTGTGGGTTCTCACAGTGAGTCAGGACCCTGCTGGGAGTGTGTGGGGTCTCACATTGTGTCAGGACCCTGTCAGGCATGTGTGGGGTCTCACAGTGTGTCAGGACCCTGCTGGGAGTGTGTGGGGTCTCACAGTGTCTCAAGACCCTGCTGGGAGTGTGTGGGCTCTTAGTGTGTCAAGATCCTGCCAGGTGTGTCTGGGGTCCCACAGTGTGTCAGGACCCTGCCAGGAGTGTGTGGGGTCTCACAGTGCGGCAGGACACTGTCCGGTACGTGTGGGGTCTCTATTCAATCTATTCAGCTGTGATAGGCAACGTAGGAAAACATTGATCTTGCACATATTTAATTTAGAGAATGTGACACTGGTAGAAATGATGTTGTTCAATAATCAGGGAGTGTATCTGTTTCCTATTCAGAAATGGGTGTGGGAATGACAATGTCGTGTCTGTTCCCTCTGTAAACCGGATGAAGGACAATGATGAACAAGCTTGTAGCAATTTACTAAACCCGTGTTCAGGGACACTGAGGGGTTTTATTGACCGGATGTGGACTGGAGCTGCATTAACAGAGGTGACAGAGATGTGAGTAGTTTGTAAACTTCCTGATTGGTCTATCTCTGGTACCAAATTTAAATTATCATCTTTGGGATTTATTCCTGTAAGTGAGAGAGACTGAACCAGGGTTCTGGCTGAGATTCCCTATATTTATTTTAAGAGCTTCAAATAATCAGATAAGACATGGGCTGATGCAATATTGATAAGTTTTGTGATATTTGTCTTTCCTACGCTCTCTCTTGTGTTAAATGTGAAGTTGAGTGATCCAACTCAGTCTGCGATGATGGAGCCTTACAATCTCTTCAGCCCATGCACTGCCCCGAGCTCCATTTTCACGGGCATGATGGGCTTATGGATGTAGTGAGCTTCTCATCCAGATGGTCACAATTTAACTAATTGCAATATTATTTATAGATATTTTCAGTCCTTTCCACATTCCTTGCAGCGATCCCACAACCCTCGGTTTCTCTGTCCTAATTCCCATCTCTCACCCTTCCACAGAGTCCAGCACACAAACCGGCACACATCAACTTCAGCTTCTGTGAACTGTGCTGAGGAATTTGTCTCCGATCTCACCCTCAGTAATACTGTCTCACTGCTAGAATTCCCAGGATTATTGAGTTGGAAATTAAACTGGATATCTTTATCAATGTTTGCACTAAGGGAGTGCAGATGTGAAAAGAGCAGGGTTCATATGCTGCTTTTTTGATTAAAGTGACGTTATTATTACTATTCTGTGAATAGAACTTCAATGGACGAGCAACTCGAAAAACAAAAATAACCTAAAGAAACTGAAGTTGTTTAGAAAATGGTTAAGGATGAGGCTATCCTGGAGTGGATAGTCGCTGGCAAGAGAAGGATTTGACTTTTTGATATGAAGAAATATCCTTTTTTTTTTGTCATTCTCCAGATCCCCCCCTTCTCCACTCAGACTCTGGTGGGGATCTGTAGTTTCAGGCCCCAGAGCGGTGTGAGCACTTTCCTCAAACTCGCCAGCTCTCTGCCTCTTTCCTCAAAATGTCCTTTGAAAACTCTCCCTCTAGCAAACACGTTTCCCTGTGTGTCACTGTGTTCTCTATCACAGTGCCAGTATTTACCTGGTCAGATCCTCGTGGCTCAACAACTGAACCGCCCGACGCAAATTACAAACGTTGGTGAAAACAGAGGTCAAGTTTCAACTTGATGAACTCTGCTTCAGTCTCATCTGGGCCACTGCGTACCGTTCTGATCACCTCACTACCGGAGGGATGTTGAGGCTTTAGAGAGGGAGCAGAAGAGGTTTACCGGGATGCTGCCTGGTTTAGAGGGCATGTGCTATCATGAGAGGCTGGATAAAATTAGATTGTTTTCTCTGGATCATCGGAGGCCGAGGGGAGCTCTGACAAAGGTTTGCAACATTAAGAGAGGCATAAATAGAGTGAACAGAAAGAATCGGTTTCTGAATGTCTCAAATGCTATTGAAGGTGAGAGGGTGTACAGTGAAGGGGGAAGTGTCATTGCTGTCTGGAAAGCACTGCCTGGTAAGGTGGTAGACGTAAATTTTTTGAAGCTTTTAAGAGACGTTTGGTTAGGTACATGGATTAAGGAAGATGGAGGCATATGGAGATGGTGTCGGAAGGGGAGATTAGAGTTTGGGTATGTTTGATTTACTTGTTAGCTGTTTCAGTACAATATTATTTGCCTAATGGCCTATTCCTCTGTTATATTCTTCAATTTTCAACGCATGTTCACTCACCTTTCAACTCACTGAGAATCTTGAGTAAACCTTGAGTGGGATTTGATCGATGGGATGGATCAGAACCTGTTTGAATTTAAACACATTAAGTGGATAATTTATGGAAAATTGTGAAGTGTAATGTTTTGCAACTCAAATTTGAATTAACCTCTGATATTATCTCACCATACATCTGTATATCCTTAAGTATTTTGTCCAAATTTGGGACTCCTATCCGCATTTTCACAAAGGTTTCCCACATCACCCTCCGGGCGCGGGAGCCTTTCCCCATCACCAGGCTCAGGAGGAGTTTAGAACTGTCCGCCCGCTCTCCCTTATCAGCGAGATCAGAGATTTTCTGTGAAGAGTAACGGTGAACATATTGGGGACTGACAGATTCACACAGAGAATGAGAAGTAAATGATGTGCTCTGTAACGGGATCACACTGAGCAGTCACCCGGACGGGTGCTGATTTTGTCTGGACATGGACTGTACATTCTGAGTGCAGAGCACACGGAGGGACATTCACCGTGAACCTGGTCCACCAGTCAATGAGATCCTGGCTGGTCTGTGACCACTTCATTGACGTGGCTCCAAATCCATAAATAATTCCTCACCGGATTTAACAGCGTAAAACAGAAATCAGAAAATAACCATAACAGATGAAGAAAGAAGTCAGGAGGGTTTTTATAACAGAGTGAGCAGTCTCGGAGAAGTTGCAGAAAAGATGATGTGATTCATCTCCTCAGTCCGCCAGTGTCCAGCATGACAGCGGATTACCGGCTGACACCTGATTCCTTTCCTTTGCCTTTTCCAGTGTAGGTTTGTTCGGTGATTACACATTAGAACATGGCAGTATTCCCCGATTCACACTGTTTGCAGTTACAGATTGTAACACAATCATCTCCACTCAGAACAGAACACACTCGAGCTCCTGTGGCACCCACAGATGATGCCCCGGTTCTCATTGATATCCTGCTGTCAGACTGCACGATCTTCCCAAACTGAAACCTCCTGTCATATTTCCATTTAATACTGTAAACCCACACAACTGTTACCTGCTCAACTCACTCTGAACATTGAGCAGCTACCCACCAGTCCGCGGGGTCTTTTCGCCCCTTTCTATCACTGCTTCAGATTCACATCTTTGAGATTGCATGTACAGTATTTATTTCCCAGTTGTTCTTTTATCTAATTTAATATCCAATGAGTTGGAGTTCCGACATCCATCAGTCCTGTGATGTGTGAAAATTCAAACTCATTCTCCCTCCCACTCACCCGATGTTCCTCTCCGCTGAACTGATTCTCGGCCGTTAATGCCAGGCTCACTCCGTGCACCCCTCTTTCCATCGCCTGCTCCAGCCTGTCCCGGTAGAAGTCCGTCAGCTGCAGCAGCTGGGAATCGTTGCAGCTTGCCAGGAGCTCGGTGATCACTGAACTCGGACCTATGAAGCACAATGGTGAAAATTAAAGAAATTCCTGACCCCATATTCGGAGGCAACTTTCTCTCTGGAACCGTAAGATGGTGCACCAGGTCACCAAACACAGTCCAAGATATATATAAAGGGTGCGAGGGAGGAATAAGCGGGGTTGGTGAAATGAGCGCAGGCTGGGTGGGGGTTCAGATCGAGCAGGGTTGTGGTGGGGCTTGGCTCCATCTGTTGAAGGCTGCCCTTTCTAGTCCCCAGGAATATACCTCTCTGTTTGGAAAGGACTCTGCTTATTCCTGAGAATATAGTAACCCATCACCATCACTCTCCTGGTACTGCCCATCACCACCGCTTTGCTCTGGGTTATGTCTGCCTGCCTGGTCAACCCCTTCCTCAGCAAATCTCTGGCATATCTCACAAAATGCTGGAGGTACTCAGCAGGTCAGGCAGCATCTATCGAGGAGAATAAACAGCCAACATTTAGGGTGCTTCATCAGACTGGAAATGAGGGGACAGAAATTCTAGATATTGTCACATTATTTTCTATATTTTGTGGTCCTGATCTGAAACATTAACTGTTTATTTCTCTCCATGGATGCTGAGTTCCGCCAATATTTTGTGTGTCTTTGTGTTGCTCAAAGCTTTCAGCATCTGCAGAATGTCTTGTGCTCTGGAACACCTCACTGTTTTATTGTGCATCACTGTCTGTTTGAAGAGCAAAAAGCAGACAATAATTGTGCTCCTTCCACGTGTGACTGCTAACTCTGTCTCATATCTCTGCTCAGTTTTTACAAATATTTTGTGAATTGCTGATATTGGAATAAACTCAGACACAGTGTCAAGGAAATATTTAAAAATTAAAATAATTTGCTAACATACCCATGTCCTTTCCTGATCTTAACATCACTGGAACTTCTCTCCTGCCCACTCCTTGAGCCATTTTGAGGACAGTTGTGCTCAGATTTTGATGCTCTGTAACAAACAAAATTAACAGTAGGGTCAGATATTAATTGAGGTGTAAAGCAGAACACTGTTTTGTTTTTCAACTGAGGCAAACATTTCCAAATATCTTGGACCTATCCACTAAAGGCTTGACACAGCCAGATCCACCCGCGTCCATCCACCCACAGATCGATCTCCCCATGGATTGTGCACCATGCTGGGATTCTCTGGGGTATCTACTCACTATATTGCTGGCAAATCCCTATTAGGTAAAAATCTTGTGCCCTGGAGGGATGTGTCAATGGAATGGCGAATGTGGTCATCCTACCACAGTTTAACATTGCCTGGCATTGACACCTATGGCAATATATGATTTGACTCTATAGAGAAACAATCTGACATCCTGAACAATGCAGTCTCACCCATAGTATCATAATATCTTGTCCTGAACCACTATCATTTTTCCAGCAGGACTTTAAGATCATTATTAGCACTAAAACTCGGTTAAGATTTCTTTAAGCATATCACCTGGCTATTATCAGATAATTAGTTATATGACACCCTGTCAGGTGTGTGGTCTGACAGTGTGTCAAGACTCTGCCAGGGTTATGTGGGTTCTCACAGTGTGTCAGGACCCTGTCAGGTGTGTGTGGGGTCTCACAGTGTGTCAGGACACTGCCAGGGGTGTGTGGGGTCTCACAGTGTGTCAGGACACTGCCAGGGGTGTGTGGGGTCCCGTAGTGTGTCAGGACCCGGTCATGTGTGTGTGGGCTCTCTCAGTGTGTCAGGTCCCTGTCAGGGGTGTGTGGGGTCTCACAGAGTGTCTGGACACTGTCAGGGGTGAATGGTGCCTCACAGTTTGTCAGGATCCTGCCAGAGGAGTGTGGGGTCTCACAGTGTGTCAGGACACTACCAGGGGTATGTGGAGTCTCACAGTGTGTTGGGACCCTGTCAGGGGTATGTGGAGTCTCACAGTGTGTCAGGACCCTGTCAGGGGTGTGCGGGGTCTCACAGTGTGTCAGGACCCTGTCAGGGGTGTGTGTGTGTGGTCTCTAAGTGTGTCAGGACCCTGTCAGGTGGGTGTGGGTTCTCACAGTGTGTCGGGACCCTGTCAAGGGTCTGCGGGTCTCACAGTATGTCAGGACCCTGTCAGGGGTGTGTGGGGTCTCACAGTTTGTCAGGACCCTGTCAGTGGTGTGTGGGGTCTCACAGTGTGTCAGGAACCTGTCAGGGGTGTGTGTGGGTTCTCACAGTGTGTCGGGACCCTGTCAAGGGTCTGTGGGGTCTCACAGTATGTCAGGACTCTGTCAGGGGTGTGTGGGGTCTCACAGTGTGTCCGGACCCTGTCAGGGGTGTGTGGGGTCTCTCAGTGTGTCAGGACCCTGTCAGGGGTGTGTGGGGTCTCACAGTGTGTCGGGACCATGTCAGAAGTGTGTGGGGTCTCACCTTGATGTCGGGACCATGTCAGGGGTGTGAGGGGTGTCACTGTGTGTCAGGACCCTACCAGGGGTATGTGGAGTCTCACAGTGTGTTGGGACCCTGTCAGGGGTATGTGGAGTCTCACAGTGTGTCAGGACCCTGTCAGGGGTGTGCGGGGTCTCACAGTGTGTCAGGACCCTGTCAGGGGTGTGCGGGGTCTCACAGTGTGTCAGGACCGTGTCAGGGGTATGTGGAGTCTCACTGTGTGTCAGGACCCTGTCAGGAGTGTGTGGGGTCTCACAGTGTGTCAGGACCCTGTCAGGGGTGTGTGGGGTCTCACAGTGTGTCAGGAACCTGTCAGGGGTGTGTGGGGTCTCTCAGTGTGTCAGGAACCTGTCAGGGGTGTGTGGGGTCTCTCAGTGTGTCAGGACCCTGTCAGGGGTGTGTGGGGTCTCTCAGTGTGTCAGGTCCCAGTCAGGGGTGTGTGTGTTCTCACCGTGCGTCGGGACCCTACCAGGGTTATGTGGAGTCTGACAGTGTGTCAGTAAGCTGTCAGGGGTGTGTGGGTTCTCACAGCGGATCAATATCCTGCCAGGGTTGAGTGGCGTCTCACAGCATGTCGGGACGCCGTCATGGGTGTGTGGGGTCTCACAGTGTGTCAGGTCCCTGTCAGGGGTGTGTGGGGTCTCACAGTGTGTTCTGACCCTGTCAGGGATGTGTGGGGTCTCACAGTGTGTCTGGACCCTGTCAATGGTGTGTGGGGTCTCACAGTGTGTCAGGACCCTGTCAGGGATGTGTGGAGTCTCACAGTGTGTCAGGTCCCAGACAGGGGTGTGTGGGGTCTCACCTTGTGTCAGGACCCTGTCAGGGGTGTGTGGAGTCTCACAGTGTGTCAGGACCCTGTCAGGGGTGTGTGGGGTCTCACAGTGTGTCGGGACCATGTCAGAAGTGTGTGGGGTCTCACCTTGTGTCAGGACCCTGTCAGGGGTGTGTGGGGTCTCACAGTGTGTCAGGACCCTGTCAGGGGTGTGTGTGGGTTCTCACAGTGTGTTGGGACCCTGTCAAGGGTCTGCGGGGTCTCACAGTATGTCAGGACCCTGTCAGGGGTGTGTGGGGTCTCACAGTGTGTCGGGACCATGTCAGAAGTGTGTGGGGTCTCACCTTGTGTCGGGACCATGTCAGGGGTGTGTGGGGTGTCACAGTGTGTCAGGACCCTGTCAGGGGTATGTGGAGTCTAACAGTGTGTCAGGTCCCAGTCAGGGGTGTGTGTGTTCTCACCGTGCGTCGGGACCCTACCAGGGTTATGTGGAGTCTGACAGTGTGTCAGTAAGCTGTCAGGGGTGTGTGGGTTCTCACAGCGGAACAATATCCTGCCAAGGTTGAGTGGCGTCTCACAGCATGTCGGGACGCCGTCATGGGTGTGTGGGGTCTCACAGTGTGTTAGGACACGGTCAGCCATGTGTGTGGGTTCTCACAGTGTGTCAGTACCCTGCCAGAGGTATGTGGAGTCTCACAGTGTGTCAGGACCCTGACAGGAGTGTGTGGGGTCTCACAGTGTGTCAGGACCCTGTCAGGGGTGTGTGGGTGTGGTCTCACAGTGTGTCAGGACCCTGTCAGGTGGGTGTGGGTTCTCACAGTGTGTCGGGACCCTGTCAAGGGTCTGCGGGGTCTCACAGTATGTCAGGACCCTGTCAGGGGTGTGTGGGGTCTCACAGTTTGTCAGGACCCTGTCAGTGGTGTGTGGGGTCTCACAGTGTGTCAGGACCCTGTCAGGGGTGTGTGTGGGTTCTCACAGTGTGTCGGGACCCTGTCAAGGGTCTGTGGGGTCTCACAGTATGTCAGGACCCTGTCAGGGGTGTGGGACTCACAGTGTGTCGGGACCATGTCAGAAGTGTGTGGGGTCTCACCTTGTGTCGGGACCATGTCAGGGGTGTGTGGGGTGTCACAGTGTGTCAGGAACCTGTCAGGAGTGTGTGGGGTCTCACAGTGTGTCAGGACCCTGTCAGGGGTGTGTGGGATCTCACAGTGTGTCAGGACCCTGTCAGGGGTATGTGGAGTCTAACAGTGTGTCAGGTCCCAGTCAGGGGTGTGTGTGTTCTCACCGTGCGTCGGGACCCTACCAGGGTTATGTGGAGTCTGACAGTGTGTCAGTAAGCTGTCAGGGGTGTGTGGGTTCTCACAGCGGAACAATATCCTGCCAAGGTTGAGTGGCGTCTCACAGCATGTCGGGAACCCGTCATGGGTGTGTGGGGTCTCACAGTGTGTCAGGTCCCTGTCAGGGGTGTGTGGGGTCTCACTGTGTGCCAGGACCCGGACAGGGTTGTGTGGGGTCTCACAGTGTGTCAGGACCCTGTCAGGAGTGTGTGGGGTCTCACAGTGTGTCAGGACCCTGTCAGGGGTGTGTGGGGTCTCAGTGTGTCAGGTCCCTGTCAGGGGTGTGTGGGGTTTCACAGTGTGTTCTGACCCTGTCAGGGATGTGTGGGGTCTCACAGTCTGTCAGGACCCTGTCAGCGGTGTGTGGAGTCGCACAGTGTGTCAGGACCCTGTCAGGGGTGTGTGGAGTCGCACAGTGTGTCAGGACCCTGTCAGGGGTGTGTGAGGTCTCACAGTTTGTCATGACCGAAACCACGGCTATGTGGAGTCTCACAGTGTGTCAGGTCCCAGACAAGGGTGTGTGGGTTCTCACAGTGTGTCGGGACCCTGTCAGGGGTGTGTGGGGTCTCACAGTGTGTCGGGACCATGTCAGGGGTGTGTGGGGTGTCACAGTGTGTCAGGACCCTGTCAGGGGTGTGTGGGTTCTCACAGTGTGTCAGGACCCTGTCAGGGGTGTGTGGAGTCTCACCGTGTGTCAGGACCCTGTCAGGGGTATGTGGAGTCTAACAGTGTGTCAGGTCCCAGTCAGGGGTGTGTGTGTTCTCACCGTGCGTCAGGAACCTGTCAGGGGTGTGTGCCGTCTCACAGTGTGTCAGGGCCCTGTTAGGTGTGTGTGGAGTCTCACAGTGTGTCAGGACCCTGTCAGGGGTGTGTGGGTTCTCACAGTGTGACAGGACCCTGCCAGCAGTGTGTGGGGTCTCACAGCATGTCAGGACCCTGTCAGGGGTGTGTGGGGTCTCACTGTGTGTCAGGACCCTGTTAGGTGTGTGTGTGGAGTCTCACAGTGTGTCAGGACCCTGTCAGGGGTGTGTGGGTTCTCACAGTGTGACAGGACCCTGCTAGCAGTGTGTGGGGTCTCACAGCGTGTCAGGACCCTGTCAGGGGTGTGTGCGGTCTCACAGTGTGTCAGGAACCTGTCAGGGGTGTGCGCGGTCTCACAGTGTGTCAGGACCCTGCCAGGGGTGTGTGGGGTCTCACAGTGTGTCAGGAACCTGTCAGGGGTGTGTGGGGTCTCACAGTGTGTCAGAACCCTGCCAGGGGTGTGTGGGGTCTCACAGTGTGTTAGGAACCTGTCAGGGGTGTGTGGGGTCTCACAGTGTGTCAGGACCCTGTCAGGGGTGTGTGGAGTCTCACAGTTTGTCAGGACCCTGTCAGGGGTGTGTGGGGTCTCACAGTGTGTCAGGACCCTGTCAGGGGTGTGTGGGGTCTCACAGTGTGTCAGGACCCTGTCAGGGGTGTGTGGAGTCTCACAGTTTGTCAGGACCCTGTCAGGGGTGTGTGGGGTCTCACAGTGTGTCAGGACCCTGTCAGGGGTGTGTGGAGTCTCACAGTTTGTCAGGACCCTGTCAGGGGTGTGTGGGGTCTCACAGTTTGTCAGGACCCTGTCAGGGGTGTGTGGGCTCTCACAGTGTGTCAGGACCCTGTCAGGGGTGTGTGGGGTCTCACAGTGCGTCAGGAACCTGTCAGGGGTGTGTGGAGTCTCACAGTGTGTCAGGACCCTGACAGGAGTGTGTGGGGTCTCACAGTGTGTCAGGACCCTGTTAGGTGTGTGTGGAGTCTCACAGTGTGTCAGGACCCTGTTAGGTGTGTGTGGAGTCTCACAGTGTGTCAGGACCCTGTCAGGGGTGTGTGCGGTCTCACAGTGTGTCAGGACCCTGTTAGGTGTGTGTGGAGTCTCACAGTGTGTCAGGACCCTGTCAGGGGTGTGTGGGTTCTTACAGTGTGACAGGACCCTGCCAGCAGTGTGTGGGGTCTCACAGCGTGTCAGGACCCCGTCAGGGGTGTGTTGTTTCTCACAGTGTTTCAGGAACCTTCCGGGGTGGGGGGGGGATTGTGGTCTCGCAGTGTGTCAGGACCTTGTCAGGGGTGTGTGGGTTCTCACCGTGTGTCGGGACCCTGTCAGGGGTGTGTGGGGTCGCACAGTTTGTCTGGACCCTGTCAGGGGTGTGTGGGGTCTCACAGTGTGTCAGGACCCTGTCAGGGGTGTGTGGGGTCTTAAAGTGTGTCAGGAATCTATCAGGAGTGTGGAGGGTCTCACTGTGTGTTAGGAACCTGCCAGGTCTGTGAGGTGTCTCACAATTTGTCAGGACCTGTCGGGGAGTGTGTAGGCTCTCCAGACAATGTATTCGGGTAAAACAGGGAGCGTACGAAAACATTGATTGTTGAAATGTTTACTTTACAGAATGTGACAGTGGGAGAAATAATTTTCTTCAATAATCAGGGAGAGGTCTGTTCTGTATTCAGAAATAGATGTGGGAACTTTACTGCTGTGACTGTTCCCTCAGCAAACAGCATGAAGAACAGTGAAGAATAAGTTTGCCAGGAAATTGTAGAAAATTACCAAATCCTTAGTGCAGGGGAACGGAGGGGTTTTATTGGCTGAATGTAGATGGGAAAAGCATTATCACAGGTGACAGAAACGTGAGCAGTTTGACCACTTCCTTTGGTGCCGTTTGAATATTAACATCTTTGGAATTTGTTCTTGGAAATGAGACAGGCTGAATAAGGGTTGTGGTCCAGATTCTTTATATTTCTGTTCAAGGGCTTTGAGAAATCAGATAAAACATGGGCTACTTTAAGATTAATAATTTTTACGATATCTGTCTTCACCACGTTGTCTCCTCTGTTAAATGTGCAGTTGAGTAATCCAACTCAGTCTGTGATTATGAAGCCTTGCAATCTCTTTTGTCCATGCACTGCCTCGGGCTCCATTTTTACAGACACAGTGTGCTTACAGATGTACAATAGTGAGTTTCTTATCCGGACGGTCACAATTTAATTAATTGGAATATTATTTATAGATATTTTCAGTCCTTTCCACCTTCCTTGCCACAATCCCACAACGCTCGGTTTCTCTGTCCTAATTCCCATCTCTCACCCTTCCACAGTGTCCATCACACGTCACATCAATTTCAGCTTCTGTGGACTGAGCTGAAGATTTTGTCCCCATCACACCCTCAGTAACACTGTCTCCTGATGGGATTCCCAGTATTACTGAGTGGGAAATTAAACTGGATAACTTTGGCAGTGTTTGCAGTAAGGAAGTGCAGATGTGTCTATAGTTGATTTCATATGCTGCTTTGGGGTTGAACAGACGAGTTGGGGTGCTACCTGCTTTTCTCATTATCATTGTTATTCTGTGATGAGAACTTCAATGGACTCCCGGTTCTAAAAATGATTTCCTGTAGGATCTGAGGGAATTAAGATGAGGCCTGTACCGGGGGTTGGGTGGTTGTAGGGAAAAAATTTCACCTTTCAGAATAAGACATTTCCCATAATTTCGGTCCTCAGATTGCCCTCTTCTTCATTCTGACTTGGGTGGAGGGATCTGTAGTTGCGGGACCCGGAGAGGAGTGAACTCTTTCAGCAAAGCCCCCATCTCTCTGCGTTGTTCCTCATGCTGTCCTGTGAAATCTCTCCCTCCAACAAAATATTTTCCCTGTGTCTCACTGTACTCTGTGTCACGGTGGAACATTTACCTGATCAAGTCCCCTTGGCTCAACAACGACATGGCCCTACATAATATCAACCTTTGTTGAAAACAGAGGTTTCTTCACTTACCTTTCAGCTCACAGGGAATCTCTGGTATGCATTGACGGACCGGAACACAACCTGTTCAGATTTAAAATAATTTCACACGTTTCAATTCCTCAAATTATAAGTATGTAATGTCTGAATACAAAATTAAATTAATCTCTGATACTCTCTCACCATGTTCCTGTATTTCTTTCAGTATTTTGTCAAACTTTGGGACACCAATCCGCATTTTCACAAAGGTTTCCCACATCACCCTCCGGGCGCGGGAGCCTTTCTCCATCACCAGGCTCAGGAGGAGTTTAGAACTGTCCACCCACTCTCCCTTATCAGCGAGATCAGAGATTTTCTGTGAAGAGTAACAGTGAACATATTGGGGACTGACAGATTCACACAGAGAATGAGAAGTAAATGATGTGCTCTGTAACGGGATCACACTGAGCAGTCACCCGGACGGGTGCTGATCCTGTCTGGACATGGACTGTACATTCTGAGTGCAGAGCACACGGAGGAACATTCACCGTGAACCTGGTCCACCAGTCAATGAGATCCTGGCTGGTCTGTGACCGCTTCATTGACGTGGCTCCAAATCCATAAATAATCCCTCACTGGATCTGACGGTGTAAAACAGAAATCAGAAAATAACGATCACAGATGAAGAAAGAAGTCAGGAGGGTTTTTATAACAGAGTGAGCAGTCTCGGAGAAGTTGCAGAAAAGATGATGTGATTCATCTCCTCAGTCCGCCAGTGTCCAGCATGACAGCGGATTACCAGCTGACACCTGATTCCTTTCCTTTGCCTTTTCCAGTGTAGGTTTGTTCGGTGATTACACATTAGAACATGGCAGTATTCCCCGATTCACACTGTTTGCAGTTACAGATTGTAACACAATCATCGCCACACAGAACAGAACACACTGGAGCTCCTGAGGCACCCACAAATGATGTCCTGGTTCTCACTGACATCCTGCCGTCACGCTGCACGTTCATCCCAAACCGAAACTTCCTGTCATATTTTCATTTAATACTGTAAGCCCACACAACTGTTACCTGCTCAACTCACTCTGAACATTGAGCAGCTACCCACCAGTCCGCGGGGTCTTTTCACCCCTTTCCATCACTGGTTCAGATTCACATGTTTGTGATTGCAGGTACAGTATTTATTTCCCAGTTGTTCTTTTATGTTATTTAATATCCGATGAGTTAGAATTCAACACCCATCAGTGCTGTGATGTGTGAAAATTCAAACTCATTCTCCCTCACACTCACCCGATGTTCCTCTCCGCTGAACTGATTCTCGGCCATTAACGCCAGGCTCACTCCGTGCACCCCTCCTTCCATCGCCTGCTCCAGCCTGTCCTGGTAGATATCTGTCAACTGCAGGAGCTGGGAATCGTCCCAGCTTTCCAGGAGCTCGGTGATTGCTGAGCCCGGGCCTGTGATGGAGAATGAGGAGCATTAAAGAAATTGCTGACCCAATATTGGGCAGTAACTTTCTTTCTGGAACCTAAAGATGGTGTGGCAGGTCAACAAACACAGTGTAAAATAAGTACGGTAGGTGTAGAGAGGTCTGGAGACGAGAGTCAAATAGGGAGCGGTCAGAGATCCGGTGCTGAGGCGGGGCGGGTGGTGAGCCGGAGGTGGGATAGAAAGCTGGTAGGGAGAGGGAGGGGGAAGGGTAGGTGCGGAAGACGGACAGGATAGGGGAAGGGAAGGAGGGATGTGACGGAGAGGAGAGGGGGAAGGGAGGGGTTGGGAGAGACGGAGAGGAGAGGGGGAAGGGAGAGGTGGGGAGAGACGGAGAGGAGAGGGGGAAGGGAGAGGTGGGGAGAAACAGAGAGGAGAGGGGGAAGGGAGGGGTGGGAGAGAGGGAGAGAAGAGGGGAAAGGGAGGGATAGGGAGAGATGGAGAGGGGAGGGGAAGGGAGGGGAGTTGAGAGATGGAGAGGAGGGGGAGAAGGAGTGGTGGGGAGAGAGGGAGAGGAGAGGGCTAAGTGAGGGTTGTGGAGAGACTGAGAGGAGAGGGAGAAAGGAATAGTGGGGAGAGGGAGAGGAGAGTGGGAAGGGAGGGGTGGGTAGAAGGAGAGGAGAGGGGGAAGGGAGGGGTGGGTAGAGGGAGAGGAGAGGGGGAAGGAAGGTGTGGGGAGTGAAGTGGAGGAGAGGGGGAAGGGAGGGGTGGGCAGATAGAGAGATGAGGGGGAAGGGAGTGGTGAGGCAAAAGGGAGAGGAGGGGGGAGGGGTGGAGAGACAGAGAGGAGAGGGAAGGGAAGGGTGGGGAGTGTCTGAGAGGAGAGGGAGAAGGGAGGGGTCGGGAGAGACGGAGAGGAGTGGGGGAAGGGAGGGTGGGGAGAAACAGAGAGGAGGGGGAAGGGAGGGGTGGGGAGAAACAGAGAGGAGGGGAGAGAGGAAGAGAAGGGGGGAAGGTAGAGACGGAGCGGAGAAGGGGAAGGGAGGAGAGGTCAGAGATGGAGAGGAGGGGGAAGGGAAGGGTGGGGACCGAAAGGAGAGGCAGAAAGGAGCGGTGGGGAGAGAGGGAGAGGAGAGGGGTAAGTGAGGGTCGTGGAGAGTGAGAGGAGAGGGGGAAGGGCATGGGGAGAGACGTTGACGAGAGGGAGAAGGGAGGGATGGGGCGAGAGGACTGGAGAGACGGAAGAGTGGGGTGTGTGGAGACGGAGATGAGAGGGGGAAGGGAGAGAGGAAGGGAGGGATGTGGCGAGATGGAGGGGGAAGGGATGGGTGCGGAGAGAGTGAGAGGAGAGGGTGGAGGGAGGGATGTGGAGAGACAGAGAGGAGTGTAACGGAGCGGTGGGGAGAGACAGAGGAGAGGGGAAAGGGAGTGCTGGGTAGAGACGGAGTGGTGGGGGGAAATGATTGGTGGGGAGAGGGAGAGTAGAGCAGGATGGGAGGGGTGGGGAGTGACAGAGAGGAGAGAGAGGAGGGTTGGGGAGGAACGGAGGGATGGGGAGGGGGAGGTGAGGGGGAGGGAGGGGTGGGGAATGATGCAGAGGCGAGGGGGAAGGGAGGGGTGGAGAGAGAGAAGAGGAGGATGGGAGGTGTGGGGAGAGACGGAGGAGAGAGGTAACGGAGGGGTGGGCAGAGATGGGGAGGAGAGGGGGAAGGGACGGGTGTGGAGAGATGGGGAAGAGAGGGGGTAGGGAGGTGTGGAGAGTGAGGGAGAGGAGAGGGTGAAGGGAGGGGTGGGATTAGTTGGAGAGGAGTGAAGGTAGGGGTGGGGAGTGCTGGACAGGAGAGGTGGAACGGAGGGTTGGGCAGAGATGTATAGGAGAGGGGGAAGGGAGCGGTGGGGAGAGATGGAGAGGGGATTTTACTCCTTCCACGTGTGACTGTTCCCTTAGGGATGTTAACTCTCTCATCTCTCTGCTGATTTCACAAATATTTTGTGAAGTGCAGACACAGCATTAAACCCAGATACAGAGTCAAGGCAATTGCCGACATACCCGTGACCTTTCCAGATATTGACATCACTGGAACTCTTCCACTACCCGCCCGTTCAGCCATGTTGAGGACAGTTGTCGTGAGATTTTGCTGCGATGTATCAAACAGAATTAACAGTAGAGCATCAGGCATTAATTGAAGTATAAAGGAGAACACTGTTTTGTTGTTAAGCAGAGCAACACACTTCCAAACATCTTAGGCCTATCCACTGAAGACTTGATACGACCTAATCGACCTGCGCCCATCCACCCACAATCACAGAATACCCATTTCCCCTCTATCCCTGGATTGTTCACCTTTTGGGGATTCCCCGGAGTATCTACTCGCTGTATTACAGGCAACTCCCTTTATAGAACCAATCTTGTGTCCTGGACTGTGAGTGATTTGTCAATGGAATGGCGAGGCAGATTGATCAGACAACACGCTCTGCTTTGGTCCTCCTACCATTGGTGGCGCTCTGGTGAGTAATGGATAGCTGTTCCAGCAGTGTTAGGTGAAGCATTTCTGCTGACCAATGGGACGTCTATTCCTCTCGTCACTGGATTATACAGATTTCTCAGTCACACCTGATTCTCACCGTCCCCTTTCAGGTTATCATTGCCTGGCCTTGACACCTACGGCAATACATGTGGAGTGAGTCTACATAGAAATACTCTACATCCTGAACAATGCAGTCTTGTTCAATGAACAATGAATCCTGAACAATGCAGTCTATAGTCTTTTCTGGCATCTTGTCCAGAAACCACATTTTCTCTGGCAGGATTTTAAGATCATTGTTAGCACCTAATCTCCGGTCAAGATTTATTTTTGCATTCATCTGGCTATTATCAGATAGTTACATGGCACTTTGTTAAACACAATGCAGACCCACCATACATCAAAAACAGCAAGCTGGCAAAAACTGATTGACAATAACTAAAACAAAATGCTGGAATTATTGAACAAGGCAGACGGTACGTTGATACTTCGGGTCGAAGACCGTGTAATCAAAGCTGAGCCTATCTGTATCAGCCATGTATCTGCTCTCTGTCTGCATTGTATTCTGTCTAGCGTATTTATGATTTTCTTATGCTGTGGGGTGGGGTGGGGTGGGGTAGGGAGGGGTAAAAGTGAAGGGAATCAGTTAAATATCTGTGCTTTGTTCACAGCTGGGAATTGATGGATGTCATACCTTTGATTATTATCCACTCCAATACACTGAATTTACACTCGGGTGGACTTGAGTTCCATCACTACAAGATTGCATGTTAACTGATTTCTAATAAAGGATCGAATACACCAACCTTTACAATCACCAACTTTTGCAATCGCTATTGGAGTTGAGGACACATCATACAACCATAACAAATCCTTGGGGGTCGCGAACAATGACAAATTTGTTTGGCTACACTCTCAACAAATGTTTCTCAATCTGACGATTATTTGAAATATAGGACCATAAGATATAGGAGCAGAGGTAGGTCATTCGGCCCATCCAGTCTGCTATGCCATTCAATCATAGACTGGTCTAATTCTTCTAGTCATCCCCACTCCCCTGCTTTCACCCCATACCCTTTGATGTGCTGGTTAATCAAGAACCTGTATATCTCTGCGTTAAATACACCTAATGACTTAACCTCCACAGCCGTTCGTGGCAACAAATTCAATAGATTTACCACCCTTTGACTAAAGTAAGTTCTTCGCATCTCTGTTCTAAATGGATGTCCTTCAATCCTGAAGTTGTGTCCTTTTGTCCTGGAATCCCCTGCCATGGGAAATAACTTTGCCATACCTAATCTTCTCAGGCCTTTTGACATTTGGATTTTTTCTATGAGATTCCCTCCCTCATTCTTTTGAACTCCAGGGAACATAGCCCAAGAGCAGCCACGTGTTCAATAGACGGTAACCCGTTAATCACTGGAATCATTCTGGAGAACCTTCTTTGAACCCTCTCCAATGTCAGTATATCACTTCTAAATTAAGGAGCCCAAAACTGCACACAATATTCCAAGTGTGTCTCACGAGTATCTTATGGAGCCCCAGCATCACATCCCTGCTCTCATATTCTATACCTCTAAAAATGAATGCTAACATTGTATTCGCCTGCTTCACCACGGACTCACCCTGGAGGTTAACCTTTTGGGGTGTCCTGCACAAGGACTCCAAGTCATTTTGCATCTCTGCATTTTGAATTCTCTCCCCATCTAAATAACAGTCTGCCCATTGATTGCTTCCAACAAAGTGCCTGACCATACACTTTCCAACATTGTATTTCATTTGCCATTTCTTTGCCTATTCCCCTAAACTACCTAAGTCTATCTACAGACTCTCTTATTCCTCAACACTACCAGCTCCTCCACCTACATTAGTTTCATCGGCAAATTTAGCCAGTAATCCATTAATCCCATAGTCCATATCGACATACATCGTAAAAAGCAGTGGTCCCAACATCGACCCCTGAGGATCTCCACTGGTAACCGGCAGCCAGCCAGAATAGGATCCCTTCTTTCCCACTCTTTGTTTTCTGCCGATCAGCCTGCACACTCAAATTTCAATGTGAACTCGATCATATTGTGATTACTGTTCCCTAAGTGTTCCTTAACCTTAAGCTCCCTTATCACTTCTGGATCATTGCACAACAGCCAATCCAGCACAGACGATTCCCGACTGGGCTCAACAACAAGCTGTTCTTAAAAAAAAACATCCCTTTGACACTCTACCATTTCATTCTCTTGAGGTCCAGTACTAACCTGGTTTACCTAACTCATTTTCATGTTAAAATCCCCAACGATTATCATGATATTGCCCTTCTGACAGGCCTTTTCTATCTCCTGCTGTAAATTGTAATCCACATCGCGGCTGCTGTTTGGAGGCCTGTATAAAGCTGCCATTAGGGTCCTTATACACTTTCCATTTAACTCAACCCATATCGACTCTACACCTTCCAATGGTATGTCATCCCTTTCTAATGATTTAATATTAGTTCTTCTAGACAGGGCCATATCACTCCCATATCTGCCTACCAATCTATCTCTCCGATACACAGTGTATCCTTGGACATTCAGTTCCCAATGGCAGCCATTCTTTAGCCAAGATTCAGAGATGGACACTACGTCATAGTTGCCAATCTGCAGCTGAATTTCAAGATCGTCCATTTTATTCCTTATGCTGCGTGCATTCAAGTACAACACTCTCAGTCCAGCATTTGTTGCTTCTGTTTTAATTGCACCATGACTCTATTGCCTGTAACTCATGCCACTGGCTGTGATTAAGCCTCAGCTCCTGCCTGTCATTTCTATCATCTCTAATACAGGTTATCTTCGATTTATTTCTGTTCTCCCCTTCCTCAGCCCAATCACTCCGGTTCCCACCCTCTGTTAAACTCTGCCTAACAGCACTATTAACCCTGCCTACTCAGACAATTTGACTTCAGGTGTAATCCATCCTTTTTGTACAGGTGGTCCCTTCCCCAAAAGAGCCCCCAATGAATCAGGAACCCTAAACCCTGCCCCCTACACCAGTTTTTCAGCCACGCATTAATATGCCAGATCATGACATTGTCATGGTCCGGTCCATGGAATCGGCATTCCGGTTCACCATCCCGTCCAAGTTCCTTATTCCAGGTTTTCCTGTTTCCTCCAGCATCCCCTTGTTTGGGCTGGCTTTGTAAACAGCTTCAGGATTCAGCCTCTGGCGGCTGGATTATTCCTGCCCAAACCCCCTGCCCCTATCCCTTCCCTTCACTTTCCTCCTGATGCCTCAACTTGCCTTGCTGTACCATGCCTGGATCCTAATTAATTAGTGAATTAATAACACTATTAATAGTAAACATTAATAGGAGATTTTAGAACACTATTAGGACACGATGCTGTGCCCATTTCTATTTTTAAACTTTCAATGTACGATCGAGTAGGGACAAGTTTTCAAGACGTTCCTGGACTCCTAAAATAACTTCGAAAACCACCAGATCTTACTGTTTTTAAAAGCAAACCTCATTGAAATTTGAACACCGCTTGCAAGTAGAATGATCTCAGAGAACAAATATATAATCGTCCCTCACACTGCAACATCTGGAGGTGATATCCTTCTGTTCACAGTAGATAGATAGATAGATAGATAGATACTTTATTCATCCCCAAGGGGAAATTCAATGTTCCTCCAGTATGATATCACATAAACACAAGACAGACCAAGACTAACTGACCAAAAAAACCACATAATTATAACATACAGTTACAACAGTGCAAAGCAATACGATAATTTGATAAGAGCAGACCATGGGCTCTTAAAACCCGTAAAACCAGTATAATAAGGCTATTTGGTCCATCCAGTCTGATCCAACCTTATTCTCCTACGTTCTTCCTTAAATCCTCAATCTCCTTACAGTCATGAACATAGTAGTCTCAGCTGTATCACAATAACAGCCTCCAACACCCCATGTGGAAACAATTTCCACAGATTAACCATTAGCCGAAGAAATTCCTCTCATCTCAGTTTTAAAGGGAAGTTTCTTTATTCTGAAGGTGCAACCTTGGATTTCAGACTCTCTGACCAATGGAAATATCCTCTCCACGTCCACTCAATTCAGGCTATTCAACATTCAGAGGTTTAAGTAGGATCGCACCCTGTCCCGTCGCTCTGAACTCCACTGAGCACAGGCCCAGATCCATCAAACACTCCTCATAGTTAAAGCCTGTCATTCCTGTCATCATTCTTGTGAACATTGTTAGCAACACCTGTACTGAACACATTTTCAGGCAAATCGGTACCAGGAGAATTTACGGGAAACAAAAACAGTGATGATTTTATTGTTCTCGAAACATTACAAAAAGAGCACCTACGTACAATTATCAGGAGATTTAAATAATTCCAGAGTGAATGTAATTAAAAAGTTATCTGCAATTATTTGAAACGGCCAGCAGGTAAGGAACAGCTGTGGGGAGAGGAACTAAGTAACAATTCAGGTTCCCAAACTTTCGGTAGAATGGCTTCAAACATTTTCCGCTTGTAGTGCGGATCTCCAGCGTCCCGACTTTCTCAAATCTAAATGTAACGCACACAAACTAGTGCAAGATCTTAGCAGGCCGTCCCAGCCTCTAAAATGTTGACTGTTTACTGTTCTTCATAGATTCTGTCTAGCCTGTTGAGTTCCTCCAGCATTTTGTGTGTGTTAACTTGAGTTTCTGTTTGATTTCCGCTGCCTGACAGACAGGTGACAGTGGGGGGAAATTTCCACATATGGTTTGAACACTGGACCGTGTCTATTTCTACTGTTCTAAACACAGAACAGCCCATTTAATCTCAGCATTTGGAACAGGAGCTTATCCTGTCCTCAGAAAAGCAGTCTTTGCTTCCAAAGGAACTTCAGAAACAAATATCTGAGCCCAGAAGAAAAACACCCGTTCAACACCTTAAGAAAACTTGGTGGCCCGATCCTCGGCTCCGTTTTACCTGGGTCAAAAACTGTGGTATCAGGATCCAGATATGCGATAAAACAGGAGCGGGAGATGGGATCACCACGGGTCACCCACCTGAACTGGTAATTTTGCTTCTCACCCCACAAACACTACCTACCCACCGCTGCATTTTCCAAATTATTTCATATTTACACCAGTTACATTTTAATTAAAAAAAATTCCCTCTGTATCTTCCCCAATCCCTTCACTCCATCACCGGCTCACAGAGTTACCGGTTCGATTCACATCCCGGCACACAATTCAGACCCAAACAGGAAATATGCAGATTTCATTTAAATCACTTCTATGTGTACAAACACTAATTTCTATTCACATTCCTCCAGCCTCACTGAACAGGAACACTGAAACGTCAAGTGTGAAACAGGAAGAGGAGGCCATTCAGCCCCTCTAACTATCAACAAGATGGCGGCTGCTCTTCCATCTCAGCCACATGTTTCTCCACGATCCTCATTTCCTCGATCCCTTCGGTCTCCACACATCTGCCGATCTCTGTTTTACGTGAGGATGATCACTGAGTCTTCACCACCCTCTATGGTGGTGAATTACAGACATTCACCACCCTCGGAGTGGA
The DNA here is from genome assembly GCF_048418815.1 of Hemitrygon akajei. NCBI lineage: Eukaryota > Metazoa > Chordata > Chondrichthyes > Myliobatiformes > Dasyatidae > Hemitrygon > Hemitrygon akajei. The sequence continues at coordinate 1,652,134 of NW_027331975.1, read as the reverse complement.
GACATTCCCCCTCAACTCAGTCCCGGACAGTCCGCCCCTTTTTTCAGAGACTGGGATCCCTGGTTCAACCAGTAAGGATGTTGTGCATTTCAATGTGTCCACCTCTCCGTCTTCGATTCTCTAAGTCTAAATGAAAGGGTTATCACTTTTGATCTTTCTTCATATGATGATCCCACCATTCCAGGGATCAGTCAGGTGAATCCTCTTTGCACTCTCTATAACAAAGACTCTCTAACCTCTTTGTTAATCCTCTATGGAATTAATTTCCATCTTCTGCAGCCCCGTATTGCCCCAACCACTCACCTCCCACCCCTGTCACTATTTCCACCTTCCCACCTCCCCCTCACCTGGATCCACCTCTCACTCCCCAGCTCTTGCCCCATACCCACCCCTCAGCTCTTTTCTCTGACTATTTCCCGTCCACTCTCAGTCCAGAGGGACGGTCTCAGCCCGAAAAATTTACCTCCACAGATGCTGCCCGACCCACTGAGTTCCTCCGGCAGTTTGTTCTTTGGTTATGGGGAGCAGGATTTTACACCATATTCCAGGTACAATCTCAACAAAGCCCAAATAATTGTTAAAGTCATTTCACTCTGATATCCAATAACTTTTACGATAAATTCAATGTAGTTTTGACTTCCTTCCCCACCCACTGCACCTTAGTCCCTCACCATTTAAACCATTTAGTGTTTCTGTTTCTCCTACAGAAGTGGGTGATGTCACATTTCCCACATTGGACCAGCTGACCTGTTGTTCCCACTCACTCCTTTTGCCTCAGTTACGCTGAAATCTCTCGAGAACAGACACAGAAAATAGAACCGTACAGCACAGGAACAGGCCCTTTGGCCCACAATATTGTACTCAACCAATTAAATTTTTTTACCGAAATGTTAACCAATCAAATCCCTTCTGCCTACAAAATTTCCACAATACTTCTATTTTCCTCACATCCGTGTGCCTATCGAAACGTCCCTGAGAAGTCCCCAATGTATCTGCCTTTACCACCACCCCAGGCAGCACATTCTAGTGACCCACCACTCTCTCTGTAAGAAACACTTGCCCTTGACATCTCCTTTCAAACTACCCCTTTACTCCTTGAATGTATGGCCTCTGGTGTTAGACATTGCTACCATTGTAAAAGATCTTGTCTGTCTACTCCATATATGCTTCGCATAATCTTATAAACGTCCATCCAGTCCCTCCCTAGCCTGAGCCGCTCCGGAGAAAACAACCCAAATTTGCCCAGCCTCTCGTTATAGCTCCTGCTCTCTAATCCAGGCAGTATCCTGGTAAACATCTTCTGCGCCCTGTCCAAAGTCCCGACATCCTTCCGAGAATGGGGGCGATCAGATCTGTCTAAAACACTCCAGATGTGGTCTAATCGAGTTTTATGAATTTTGAATGCAATATCTTGACTGATAAAGGCAAAGATGCCATTTGCCTTCTTAACCACCCTGTCAATCTGTGTAGCTACTTTCAGGGAGCGATGAACTTGGACTCCAAGATCCCTGTGCTCATCGACACTGTTAAGGGTCTTACATTTAACAGTGTACTGTCTCATACATTCCACCTACCGAGGTTCCAATATGATCATCACTAATCAAATCTCCCTGAGTTTTCTCAGGTCCTGTTGAATTTATTGTCAAGTGTACAATAGAAACATAGAAGCATAGAAAATAGGTGCAGGAGTAGGCCCTTCGAGCCTGCACCACTATTCAGTATGATCATGGCTGATCATCAAACTCAGAACCCTGTACCTGCTTTCTCTCCATACCCCCGATCCCTTTAGCCACAAGGGCCATATCTAACTCCCTCTTAAATGTAGCCAATGAACTGGCCTCAAACTGTTCTCTGTGGCAGAGAATTCAATAGATTCATCTCTCTCTGAGTGAAGAAGTTTTTCCTCATCTTGGTCCTAAAAGGCTTCCTTCCCCTTTAACCGTAAACTGTGACACCTCGTTCTAGACGTTCCCAACATCGGGAACAATCTTCCTGCATCTAGCCTGTCCAATCCCTTTAGAATTTTATACGTTTCAATAAGATCTCCCCTCAATCTTCTAAATTTCAGCTAGAATAAGCCAAGTCGATCCAGTCTTTCTTCATATGAAAGTCCTGCCATCCCAGGAATCAATCTGGTGAACCATCTTTGTACTCCCTTTATGGCAAGAATATCTCCTCAGATTAGGGGACCAAAACTGCACACAATACTCCAGGTGTATTCTCACCAAGGCCTTGTACAACTGCAGTAGAACCTCCCTGCTCCTGTACTCAAATCCTCTTGCTATGAATGCCAACAAACCATTGGCCTTTTTCACCGCCTGTTGTACCTGCATGCCCACTTTCAGTGACTGGTGTACAATGACACTCAGGTCTCGTTGCACCTCCCCTTTTCCTAATCGGCCACCATTCAGATAATAATCTATTTCCCTGTTTTTGCCACCAAAGTGGATAACCTCACATTTATCCACATTAAATTGCATCGACCATGAATTTGCCTACTCACCTAACATATCCAAGTCACCCTGCATCCTCTTAGCATCCTCCTCACAGCTAACACTGCCGCCCAGCTTCGTGTCATCCGCAAACTTGGAGATGCTGCTTTTAATTCCCTCGTCTAGATCATTAATATGTATTGTAAACAACTGAGGTTCCAGCACTGAGCCTTGCGGTACCCCACTAATCACTGCCTGCCATTCTGAAAAGGTCCCATTTATTCCCACTCTTTGCTTCCTGTCTGCAAACCAATTCTCTATCCACATCAATACCATACCCCCAATACCGTGTGCTTTAAGTTTGCATACTAATCTCCTGTGTGGGACCTTGTCATAAGCCTTTTGAAAATCCAAATATACCACATCCACTGGTTCTCCCCATCCACTCTAGTAGTTACATCCTCAAAAAATTCTATAAGATTCATCAGACATGATTTTCCTTTTACAAATCCATGCTGACTTTGTCCGATGATTTCACTGCTTTCCAAATGTGCTGTTAACACATCTTTGATAACTGACTCTAGCATTTTCCCCACCACCGTTGTCAGGCTAACCAGTCGACAATTCCCCGGTTTCTCTCTCCCTCCTTCTTTAAAAAGTGGGGTTACATTAGCCACCCTCCAGTCCTCAGGAACTAATCCAGAATCTAAAGAGTTTTGAAAAATTATCACTAATACATCCACTATTTCTTGGGCTACTTCCTTACGCACTCTGGGAAGCAAACCATCTGGCCCTGGGGATTTATCTGCCTTTAATCCCTTCAATTTACCTAACACCAGTTCCCTACTAACAAGTTTTTCCCTCAGTTCCTCCATCTCACTAGACCCTCGGTCCCCTACTATTTCCGAAAGATTATTTATGTCCTCCTTAGTGAAGACAGAACCAAAGTAGTTATTCAATTGGTCTGCCATGTCCTTGTTCCCCATGATCAATTCACCTGTATCTGACTTTAAGGGACCTACATTTGTCTTAACCAATTTTTTTCCTTTCATATATCTATTAGAGCTTTTACAGTCAATTTTTATGTTTCCTGCTAGGTTTCTCTCATAATCTTTTTCACTTTCCTAATTAAGCCCTTTGTCCTCCTCTGCTGGACTCTGAATTATTCCCAGTCCTCAGGTATGCCGCTTTTTCTGGCTAATTTGTATGTTTCTTCTTTGGAATTGATACTATCCCTAATTTCCCTTGTCTGCCACATGTGCACTACCTTACCTGGTTAATTCTTTTGCAAAACTGAGATGAAAAATTGTTGTAGTTCATCTACAAAATGCGATCTTTAAATGCTTGCCATTGCATATCCACCGTAAAGTATCATTTGCCAGTCTATCTTTGCTAATTCACGTCTCATACCTTCAAAGTAACCCTTCTTTAAGTACAGAACCTTTGTTTCTGAATTAACTATGTTACTCTCCATTTTAATGAAGAATTCCACCATATTATGGTCACTCTTACCGAAGGGGCCTCGCACGACAAGATTGCTAACTAATCCTTCTTCGTTACTCAATACCCAGTCTAGAATGGCCTGCTCTCTAGTTGGTTCCTCGACATGTTGGTTCAGAAAACCATCCCGCATACATTCCAAGAAATCCTCTTCCGCAGTACCCTTACCAATTTGGTTCACCCAATCTATATGTGGATTGAAGTCACCCATTATAACTGGTGTTCCTTTATTGCACGCACTTCTAATTTCCCATTTAATGCCATCCTCAACCTCACTACTACTGTTAGGTGGCCTGTACACAACTCCCAACAGCATTTTCTGCCCCTTAGTGTTATGCAGTTCGAACCATATCGATTCCACATCCTCCAGGCTAATGTTCTTCCTTTCTATTGCATTAATCTCCTCTCTAACCAGCAACACTTCCCCACCTCCTTTTCTTTCCTGTCTATCCCTCCTGAATATTGAATATCCCTGGATGTTGAGTTCCCATCATTGGTCACCCTGGAGCCATGTCTCTGTCATCCCAACTATATCATATTCATTAATAACTATCTGCACATTCAATTCATCCACCTTGTTACGAATGCTCCTTGCATTGACACACAAAGCCTTCAGGCTTGTTTTTACAACACTTAGCCCTTATACAATTATGTTGAGAAGTTGTCCTTTTTGATTTTTGCCCTGGATTTTCCTGCCTGCCACTTTTATTTTTCAAGTTACTACTTTTTATTTCTACCCTCATTTTACACCCCTCTGTCTCTCTGCACTTGTTCCCATCCCCCTGTCACATTAGTTTAAATCCTCCTGAACAACAGTAGCAAACGCTCCCCAAAGGACATAGGTCCTAGTCCAGTCCAGGTGCAGGCCGTCCTGTTTACACTGGTCCCACCTCTCTCAGAACTGGTTCTAATGCCCCAGAAATTTGAATCCCTCCCCCTTGCACCATTTTTGAAGCCCCGTATTCAGGAATACAGGAAAGTGCAGATATAGAGGAACACTGACTTCTAGCAGCATCGCAGGCAAGTACATCCAGATGATACACGAACATAAATTATACAAAACCTCTGTCAGTAACATATAAAATCTCTTTTTTATGTTGTCAACAATATACAGATTTTTGTGACGTGGCCAATTTACAGGTCAGCAGTCCGCCGGTGTTTGTGCACCAATATGGTTAATCCCTCTGCTCACCACCACCATGGGCTCGGACATTTCCACAGATGAGTCCCTCCTATCCCCACTGGGGAAACCATCCTCTCCGACACCTCTAACACCATCTTTATCCTTTCAATAAAATCCCCCCCACTTCTTCAGGCGGGATCTCTCGCACCCCGGGGAGCCGGCATCAAACCGATGGACAAGCGGTCTCCTCCTGCCTCTCAGCCATACATCAGACACCGGCTGCAGAAGACAGTTCACAAACACCCCCAACTTCCCTCGGAAGGAAATGGAGATAAACAAAAAAGGGGGCATTTACTTTGAGGTTTGTTCCACTTTGACGGGGAGTTTGGAATGGGAGTGGGAGACCATTCTGTGGTGGTACCACCCTCTCGACTGGTCCGCCTCCACTATGGGGTGTAACCAGTAATTGACATCTCTTCGCATCAATGAGAATAACGTAGCTTGTATATGCTCTGTTGACAGCGCCGGTGGGTGTGGGCTGACGTGATTGGTACCTCAGCCGTTAACACATCTCAATGCCAGCCGGGCAGCGTTGTTGAGTGAACTCGGCCTGTTCTCCTTGGAGCGACGGAGGATGAGAGGTGAACTGATAGAGCTGTATAAGATAATGAGAGGCATTGATCTTGTGGATAGTCAGAGGCTTTTCCCCAGCACTCAAATGGCTACAACGAGAGGGCATAGTTTTAAGGTGCTTGGAAGTCGGTACAGAGAAGATGTCACGGGTAAGTTTTTTACGCATAGAATGGTGATTGTGTGGAATGGGCTACCGGTGACATTGGTGAAGGCGGATACGATAGGGTTGTTTAAGAGACTCTTGGATAGGTACATGGAGCTCAGAAAAATAGAGGGCTATGTGCAAACCTAGGTAGCTCTAAGGTAAGGACACGTTCGGCACAGCTTTGTGGGCTGAAGGGCCTGTATTGTGCTCTAGGCTTTCTATGTTTCTATTAGTGCGACGTAAAGTACCGCACACGTGTCGGTAGGTCCTGGTGTGGGAGGCACTTGTATTTTAAAACACCCGAACGGCCATTTATTCTGGTTTCAGAGCGACAACGAAATCAATCCTGGGATTTGCTCGGCTGTGCCATTGTTGGAGTGTGTAGCACACTATTTGTCTCGAGTTTGGTCACAAAATCTCGACTGATTTGGGAGAACTATCGAGGCTGATCTGGTTTCGAGTAGATTAATCAACGCAGAGATTCGCTGTTCAGTATTTTGAAAAAAAAAACACATCTGTTTTACAAATGTAAACCAGAATTGCCAGCGGGGTCCACACACAGTGTATTAGTCAACAGAAAACCTCTCGTCCCTGCAGTCTTTGTCTCCTGGTAAACTCAACACCCTGACAGTGTGGACCATAGGTAACCTTTCCTCCAAAAGCCAGGGGATCACTCAGAGAGCTGGTCACTGAGAGGAATTATATTTGTTAATTGTTAAAATTTGCCCAGAGTCAGATGGATGGAGTTGATGTGGAGATCGGGAGTGTCGCACAGAAAGGGCCGGACAGCTGAACCCTCTCCATTGTCCATCCGACCGCCGACAAATGGTGGGTCCACGGGGATCTTCGGCCACTTGTGGCCACCCGAGGTCCCCTAACCTCTAAAGTTGCCGAGGGGTCTGTGTTGGGGTCGTGGAAAGACACACGGAGTCTGCAGCAGGATTAACATGGAATCGGGAGCTCGCCTTTCGGTTTAACACCGTGATGCCCAGCTCACCGAGTTACTCATAAATTCCATCCCCTGACTCTGGGGCATATACTTAAAGCACAAAGTTGGATGTAAATCGTTCATCTATTTAATGCTTGTTTTCAGCTCACCATATAAAAGAAATTATATCTCTCTTCGAATGCAGTCATTATACCAGGTTACATTATTTAAATTGTCAGAGCTTTTCCAGTCAATATAACAATACTATACACATAAATGGACCACACATCCCTCAAAACTGATGCTGCAGGTAATGAAATCACGGCTGATCTGATCTGATCTGAAATTTCATTCCATATTCCCCCATGTCCATCCCTGTAAACTACTGTTTATCAAGAATCTCGGCCTTCAACAGAATCAAAGGCTTTGCTTCCACTGGCCATTGAGGAGAAGAGTTCAAAACACCCTCAATCAACACATGAACCAATAGATGTATCTGTCTGAAATTAGAAATTCTGAAAACGGAACAGGTGTTTGCTGTACAGATCCCGCACCTTCGCTTTGAAGCAGGTGGCCATTATTCTAGAACTGTTCTTAATCTTTACTAAGCCTGTGGAAAATGTCAATCGTGCAAACAGTTAACATAGAAAAACAAGGAACATAGAAAACCTGCAGCACAATACAGACCCTTCGGTAAACAACGTTGTGCCGAATGTAAACCTATCTTAGAAATTACTAGGGTTACCCATAGCCCTCGATTTTTCTAAGCTCCATGTACCTATCCAACAGTCTCTTAAAAGAGCCTATCGTATCCGCTTCCACCATCGTTGCCGGCAGCCCATTACACCACTCACCAGTCTCTGTGTAAAAAAAGTTACTCCTGACATCTCTTCTTACTGACTCCCAAGCACCTTAAACATGTGTCCTCTTGTGGCAGCCATTTCAGCCCTGAGAAAAAGCCTCTGACTATCCGCACGATCAATGCCTCTCACCATCATATACATCTCTATATGGTCAACTCTCATCCTCCGTCGCTCCAAGGAGAAAAGGCCAAGTTCACTCAACCTGTTTTGATAAGGCATGTTCTTCAATCCAGGCAACATCCTTGTAAATCTCCTCTGCACCCTTTCTATGGTTTCCACATCCTTCCTGTAGTGAGGCGACCAGAACTGAGCACGGGGTCATATATTGCTGCAACATTACTTCTTGGCTCCTAAATTCATTTCCACAATTGATGAAGGCCAATACACACCGAATGCCTTCTTAACCATGGAGTCAAACTGCACAGCAGCTTTGAGCGTCCTATGGACTCGGACCCCAAGATCCCTCTGATCCTCCACAGGGCCAAAAATCATACCATTAATACTATATTCTGCCATCATATTAGACCTACCAAAATGAACTATTTCACGCTTATCTAGATTGAACTCCATCTGGCACTTCTCAGCCCAGTTCTGCATCCAATCAATGTCCTGCTGTAACCTCTGACAGACCTCCACACTATTCACAGCACCGCCAACATTTGTGTCATCAGCAAACTTATTAAGCCATCCCTCCACTTCCTCATCCAGGTCATTTATAAAAACTACGAAGAGTAAGGGTCCTAAAACAGATCCCTGAAACACACCACTGGTCACCATGCAGAATATGACCCGGCTACAGCCACTCTTTGCCTTCAGTGGGCAAGCCAGTTCTGGATCCACAAAGCAATGTCCCCTTGGATCCCATGCCTCCTTACTTTCTCAATAACCCTTGCATGGTGTACCTTATCAAATGCCTTGCTGAAATCCATATACACTACATCTACTGCTCTTACTTCAGAAATGTGTTTAGTCACAACCTCAAAAAATTCTAACACTGGGAACAGAAAAAGCAAAGCCGCCAGAACTGGCTCAAAATAAACAAATATCTCCTTGATCGCTGATTCAATGCAGAGACAACTTGTTGTTTGGAAATAAAGATCCGAAATAAATATAAGAAGCTGAATTATTCTTAAGTCAACTCCCCAAGAGTGTGAGAGTTTTCTGAGAGTGTGAATGCTGTGTACCGTTTCTTACAAATAATCCCACCCACAACCCCACACGTATCACACCTAACCATGGCAACACACAGAGTGCTGGGAGAACTCAGCAGGTTAGGCAGCATTTACTGATGGGTGTAAGCAGTCGACGTTACGAACCGAGTCCCTTCATCAGGACTGGACTGGAAAGGGGAGGAGGGTGGAAGACTGATTTGGAAGGTGCGGTTTGTTGTTCTGTGAGACTCGGTGCTCAGGGTCTGCGAGCAAGCAGCTGCCTGTCTGTGCGCATTCCTCAGAACAGGGAGCGGCCGTTCCACTGAAATCAAATCCAAACCAGTTCGGCAAAACACTGTCATTCAAATATGAAGAAAGTTTAACCCTTTCCACTACAGGGATGAGCGATACAACCAATGACGCGATGTAAAGTACATTAGCTGGGGTCTCGAAGGTCGACTGTTCTTTGTTCCATAGACGCTGCCCGGCCTGCAGAGTTCCTCCAGCATTTTGTGTCTGTTGCTCGGATTTCCAGCACTTGCTGATTTTTCTCTTGTCTAACAGAGATCGATGACTGGTCACTGCCCCGGGGGATATTTCACATGTCACTACCGGGGTGAAATATGCCTTCAGCTCGCACTCAGTAGAAACCACCCAGGAGAGTATTTCTGGTTGACGGCAACGACGTCGTTTCTTTTAATCCATTTAGACAGTAATTGACTCGTTAACATGAATATGTCCGGACCCTCTCCTCCCACTAAATTCACTCCCGATCTCGACCAAAGCCGAGCCTCGCTGTAAATGCTGAATAGTTGTGCAGAATCATAGACAACAATTACCTCTGATGTTTAACCGGACGGTGGTCCCGGGGAATCACAGTCTGACTTCCCAGGTGATCGACAATGGTCCTGAACCGGTGTGCTCACCCTGTACGGAGAGTTGAGTCTGAGCTGCTGCTCCCGAGGCCACTCGGCTGTGATGTGTCCGTCGCTCATTACAGATGGACAGGGCCGGGTGAGCCGGGGTAGAGCGGGACTGCCGCAGTCCGGGACACACTGACTCTCACCGGCTCAGGACGGGCCTGACAGCGGGAGGAGGCGGGAGTGGGGTCAATGTAGCAACCCTAAAGAGGAAAACAAACAGGCTGCTTTAACCTTTCTGTCCGGATTTCCGTTTGGATCTCTCCTTTTTCTTTCATCGTAACCAGTGGGGTGGAGTTTCTCTGTTTAACTCAGCGAGTCCCAGGCTGCGGATTTGAGCTCCGCCCCGTGTGTAAACCTGACTGATCGGCGTAGGTACAGTTTCAAATCAAGTGTCCCTCACCTGTTCAGGTACAGGGAGTCGCATTTCTGCTGAAATTAAACCAAACACGTTCACCTATATATTTTCACCAAATAGGAAAAAACTGGTAAAGATTATTGTATTTCTATCCTGACAGCTATTGTCACAAGAATACCCTTCACCCACGGTTAACAGCAGGTTTCATTTCACAAGCAGTGGATGTTGATCCACACCCCGCCGGAAATACTTGATGAATTTGTTTCTCTTAAAAGTCATTTATTCCAAATGGCCAGAAGTTTTACTGAGGTGGGAGTGACGCTCTCACTGAAAATTGTCACATAGTTTAAAATGGCCAATAGGGAAGTAATGACACACTGATTGAAATGAGCACGGGGGGAGTGGGGAGATGTGTGTTGATTAAAAATGGGAGCCTCACTCCCCTCTATCCCTGAGCTAACCCTCACTATCCTCATCCCTCTACCCCATCTACCCTATCTATACCCCTCATGATTTTGTAGATCTCCATCAAATTTCGCCCAAATCTTCTGCGTTCCAAGGAACAAAGTCGTAACATATTCAATCTTCCCTTATAACTCAGGTCCACCAATCGCAGCAACATCCTTGTAAATTTTCGTTGTACTCTGTCAACCTTATTTACATCTTTCTTGTTTGTTGGTGACTTAAACTGGTCACAATACTCCAAATTAGGCCTCATAACCATCTTATATCATGCAATCTCCTGTACTGAATATTTTAATTCATAAAGGCCAATGCGCCAAAGATTTCTTTACACCTTATCTAGATATGCCGCAACTTTCAATGAATTGTGGACCTATATTCCCGGATGCCTTTGCTCGACCGCGCTCCTCAGTGCCGTACTCTTCACTGTGTAAGACCCATGCGGATGGATCCTACAGAAGTGCAACAGCTCACAAGCCTGCATTAAATTCCATCTGCCATTATCAGCCACTTTTACACCTGGTGCAGATCCCACCGCATGCTCCGATAGTCTCCCTCGCTGTCAAATACACCCCAAACCCTGGTGTCATCCACAAATTTGCTGATTTCCGCACTCAGCTCCAACGGGTTCTGAGGGATCAACTTGTCAGTCGCTGGGGATTTATACACTCTAATCTGCCCAATATGCCAAACACTTACCTATCTATAATCTGTATACCATCCATGTCCTCACTTCTAAAATTCTGTGTCCTTTTCCCGAGTGGAAAATTCCAATTAAAAATTCCTCTATCCTCCACAAATACATTACCATCCAGATGATCAATTTTGTCCACTACAATCCTATTGTCTTCCTGGTTTCCTTCTCCAGTGTTAACTTGCATTTCAGCGACTCCATAAGTACCTCATATAATTCCGCCCTGCATACACCTGTTATGCACTCCATATTTTTTTTCCTTTACCAGGGCCTCAATGTCTCCTGAAAACCAAGGTTCTCAAAAACAGGTCTATTTACCCTTTATTCTAATAGGCATATAAATGCCTTGAAATCTATAAATTTTATATTTCAATGTCTCCACTTACAAGTACGCATTTGCCAAAATATATAACCTGTCCCTATCCACACAAGTCAGATCCTTTCTGATGTCATCAAAATTGACATTTCTCCAATTGAGAATGACAACCCACGGAGTAGAACTAGCTTTGTCCACACTTCCTTTGAATCTGATGACATTGTGATCACCAGACACAAATAGTCTCCACACACAGACTTCTGTTACGTGTGTCCTGTCTCATTCTCAACTAGGACAGTAAGTATCACACGCTCTATCTTTGGGTCTTCAACTTACTCATTAACGAAACTTTGCTGAAGACATTTGTCAAATACATCAGTACCTCTACTCAATTTACAGTATGAGACAGCCAGACTATATGTGGATGTTTAAAATCAAACTATAACAAATTATGTTTCTTGCAATATTCTGTGACGTCTACTAATTTGTTCCCCTAAATCCCGCGCTCCCAGTAACCTGAGATTACACTTGTAGTGTGGACGGTGTTGCCGCAGCCTGGGGGATATCAGGGCATGGACTCAGACAATAGAAGTTCCCTCCTTTCATACCTGTCATGATTATTTCCCCCCACAGCAGTGAAAGTAAAATTGCTGTTTGGTGGTCTCTTTTTCTCAAATGTATTTGCATTTAACTTAAGATGATAACAAACTACCCAGAGCCTAATGTTGTGATAGAAGGACGGGACCAGCACTGCAACTTCTGAGAGTAACTGTGACTTGAACAAGGATGAACTCGTCAAACAACATCCCATATCACGCCTTCCCTCCTGGAAATTCCTCGACCACCGGCTGCTGGCCAGTGCCCCAGTGCGACAATCCCCATACTGAGAGGAATGGTGGTGGATATCAGGTGTGGGGCTTGATAATGGCCTCTTTCCCTTTTGTGTCCACGGACTGGAAGTATCTAACTAAGCTGACGATCCTACCGCCTTTCCTAATGCCTGAGGAAGCCCGGCGTCGATGGGAATGAGAGATAAACCCAGCTCGGTGGCCTCCCCTGTGCACAGAGCATGCGGCTGGCATACAGGGGGGTTTGCACCCAGGCACGGACTGAGTCATTCTGCTCCCTCGCATATAGAGAATGGCAGGGGCAGTGGTTGGGAATGGTAATGTGACAGGAGGAGCGGGGATAAGGCGTTATTGAGGAAGAGATAGATACAGATAGCCTTGAAGCACAATAAGTTATTTGAAATATTACAGGAAACTCTAGATCTAGATTCGAAAGACCTGCGCCTAATCTGAAATCAGAAATCTGTACTGGGAGCAAACTGCCGCTGTAAGAATAGAACAAGAAGTGAGTCCGTTTACGAAAATCAAGACAGGCATTAGACAAGGATGTGTCTTTTCCCTTGATTTATTTAATGTGCACAACGAAACAATATTATTAAAAAAATGAACCATCTTGGGAATCAAAGTTGGTGGTGAAAACATCAATAATTTCAGATATTCAGATGACACTGTGTTAACTGCAAGTACGGAACCTAATTGATATAGTTGTTGAAGAATGTGCAAAAATGGGTCTATCTATCAATTGCAAAAAGACAGAATGTATGGTGATATCCAAAAAGGAGAGTTCTATTTGCAGGCTGAGAATAAATGGGGAAGGCACAAAACAAGTACAGAACTTTTGCTACTTAGGAAGCTGGGTGACATCAGATGGCAGGTGCGACATGGACATCAAAAGAAGAATAGGGATGGCCAAAGACACATTTATAAGAATGAAGAGTATACTGTATTGACCAATACTAAACTAGGCATGACAACCCACCTCACGGCACTGAAACGTTACATTTATCGAGTTTACCAGATGGCTCAGAATGTTGGACAATATCTCGTATCATGAGGAAAAGAACTGAAGCAGCAGAGATGACGTTTTTGAGGATGCAAAAAAATATCATGGATGAAACGAATATCTAACGAGGATGTCATGATCAGAGCAAGCACAAGAGAGAGATCATATATGAGATCGTGAAAAGGCAATGTAACTTCATTGGACATGTGATTAGGAAAGAGGAGTTAGAATGCTGGGTAATAATGGGAAAGATTGAAGGGAAGAAAGCAAGAGGAAGACAAAGATAAATGATGATGGAGACAGCAGCCAGAGAACTGGAAATTATACCAGTGAATTGATCCACTTGACCCGAAGCAGGAGTGTGTGGGCCATGGCAGTCAAAGCTCAGACTTGGCTGGGCACATCACCTGATGATGACGATGATCTAAATGACCAACAGAAGTCAGCAGGTAAGGATGGAACAGGTCACCTCGGATATTCGAATCACCAACATCGGCGCCCCCCAGGGGTGTGTCCTCTCTCCACTGCTATTCTCCCTCTATACCAAGGACTGCACCTCCTCCAACCCCTATGTGAAGCTTTTGAAGTTTGGAGATGACACTACCGTCATCGGACTCATCCTGAATAGTGATGAGTCTGCATATCGACAGCAGGTGGACCAACTGGTGCTCTGGTGCAGTCAGAACAATCTGGAGCTGAACACGCTCAAGACAAAGGAGATGATAGTGAATTTCAGGAGGCATCCCCCCGCTATGTCTCCCCTCACAGTCCTCAGCAGCCCTGTGTCCACCGTGGAGAACTTCAGGTTCCTGGGAATCACCATCTCTCAGGATCTGAAGTGGGAGCAGAACATCAGCTCCATCCTGAAGAAGGCCCAGCAGCGGATGTATTTCCTGCGGCTCTTGAGGAAATACGGTCTGCCTCAGGAATTGCTGCTGCAGTTCTACACTGCAGTCACTGAGTCTGTCCTGTGCACCTCCATCATTGTGTGGTTTGGAGCCGCCACCAAGCAGGATAGAACCAGACTACAGCGCACAGTGAGGACTGCCGAGCGCATTATTGGAGCCTCCCTGCCCTCTATTGTGGACCTGTACTCTTCCAGGTTGAAGAAGAGGGCGGGGACCATCATAAAGGACTCCTCCCATCCTGCGCACGGACTGTTTGATCTGCTTCCATCTGGTAGGCTCTTCAGTTCCCTCCAGACTAAGACTAATAGGCACTGGAGAAGTTTTTTCCCTACTGCGGTCACTTTGCTGAACAGTTAACTGCCGATTAACTGTCGGCTAACTATTACTTGGATTGCACTACCTGTATGTGTAATCTATATTTTCATTTATATTTATCATTATTATTGTTATGAGCAGAGAGACAACATCTGCCGGAAGTAAATTCCTTGTATGTGCATAGGTACTTGGCGATTAAAGTCTGCTTCTGATTCTGATACTCTGTTGAGAGCGCCAGTGGGGGCGAGGTGACGTGATTGATACTTCAGCCGTTGAGCCATCTCAGCACGAGCTGGGAAGTGCGTGTATGACGTAAAGGACCACGCTTACTGGTTGAGTGGGCAGTGTGCTGTTTGTCTCGAGTTGGGACACAAAATTCCAAATGTTTTGGGGAGGATTCTGTTTCCTATAGCTTTAATTGGTGCAGTGTCTCTCTATTCAGTATTTTGAAAAACAACTGATTTGCTAATGTAAACTAGAATTTCCAGCCGGCTCTACACACAGTGCATTAATCAGAAGACCTTTCGTTCCTGCAGTGTTTAAATCCTGGTATACTAAACACCCTGACAATGTGGACCATAGCTAACCCTTCCTCTAAGAGTCAGGGAATCATTCAGACAGCTGATCGCTGAGAGGAATTATGTTTGTTAATTGTTAATGTTCGCCCAGAGTCAGATGGATGGAGTTGATGTAGAGATAGGGAGTGTCACAGAGAAAGGGCTGGACAGCCGAGCCCACGTCTTGACCCTCCGGCTTCCGAACAATGGCAGTGATGTGGGGACCTGCGGCCACTGGGGGCCCCGCGGGGATCTCCTCTCAATTCCACAGGAATATTCTGACAGTGTGGGTATGATTTCGATATCCATCTTTCCTTTTAACTAATTTCAATGAATTTCAACTGATTCCGCACTCTACATCACACGCGGTCCCTCGCTGATCTTTCGTAGCCATGGAAATGCAAAAATTGCGAGAACTCAGCAGGCCTTGCATCATGCCTGGATGGAAATAATCAGTCGATGTATCGGGCCGAAACACTTCATCAGTACAGGAAATGAAAGGGGAAGGGCCAGATGATTGATTGATTAGGGATGCGTGGATTGTTTATCTGAGGGACCCGGGTCTGTGGGTCAGCAGCTGCCTGTCCGCGGTCATCCCTCACATAGGAGTGGCCTTTCTGGTGAAATTAAATCCAATTTATACGACAATTCACTCTCATTAGGGAATGAGCAAAGTCACTTTAACTCTTTCTCCTTCTGGGAAATCGATAAAACCTGTACCCTGATTTAAGAGACACCACCCTTACACCTGATGCTGTAACCCGACGGCGTTCGGTGGGGTCCCGGGTAACCGCAGTCTGACTTCCCGGTGAGCTGCAATGGAGCTGAAACCTGTGCGGTCAGTTCAGTCTGATACGAGACATAAATTGACATTTTCTGGCACCAATGGGAGCTAAATAACCCGCATGTCTTCTGGCGGCCGCGCAAGGTTTCCCAAATGGTCTCAGCGTGAGGCCGGGAGCGCGAGAGTAAGGAGATCCGCGAGTGTGCGCGTGTCGGGCAGTGGGCGGGGCGGGGCCATTAGCTGGTGTGCGAGAGTCCCAGGGAATCTGCAGCGGGACTAACAGGGAATGGGGAGCGTTCCGATACCGTACTGTCCAGCTCACCGACTTAGTCATAAATCCAGCTCCCGAACACAGCTGGGGCACATATCTAACGCACAAAGCTGGACGTAAATAATTAATGTTCGTTTTCAGTTCAAATACATAAATGAAATCCTATCTCCCTTCGCATGCAGTCATTATACCAGTTTACATTAATTAAGTTATCAGAGTTGTCAACATACCAACACACATAACTGGACCACACGGCCCTTCGAAACTGTTGCTGCAGATAATGAAATCGTGGCTGATCAGATCTAAATTTTCATTCCGTATTCCCACATATCCATCCCTATAACACTTCAAACCCACTGTTTGTCAAGAATCCAGTGCTTAAACAGAACCACGGTCTTTGCTTCCACTGGCCATTGAGAGGTAGAGTTCAAATTGCTCACAATCAACACGGGAACAATAAATGTATTCGTCTGAAATAAGGAAATCTGAAAAGGTGTTTACTGTACAGCTCCCGCACCTTTGCTTTGAAACAAGTGGCCGTTGTTCTAGAGCTGATCTTAATCTTTATATAACCCGTGGAAAATGTAAATCATGCCAGCAGGAAACAGTTGGAACACCAAAGGCACCAGAGACAGAAGTGGCTTAAAAAAACAAATATCTTCTTGATCAACTGATCCATTGCACAGACAACTTGTTGTTTGGAAATAAAGATCCGAAATAAATATCAGACGCCGAATTATTCTCACCTTAATTCCCCAAGATTACAGTATTCTGACAGTGTGGATACTGTGCATTGTTTCTTACAAATAGCCCCGCCCACTGCCCCACACAGATCTCTCATAACCATGGCAACACACACAATACTGGAGGAACTCAGCAGGTCAGGCAGTATCTATGGACGGGTGTAAACAGTTGACGTTACGGACCGAGTCCTTCCATCAGGACTGGACTGGAAAGGGGAAGAGGGCAGATGATTGATTGATATGGAAGGTGCGGCTTGTTCTGTGAGACTCGGTGCTCAGGGTCTGCGTGTAAGCAGCTGCCTGTCCATCACATTCCTCAGAACAGGGAGCGGCCGTTCCGCTGAAATCAAATCCAAACCGGTTCGACAAGACACTGTTG
The DNA here is from genome assembly GCF_048418815.1 of Hemitrygon akajei. NCBI lineage: Eukaryota > Metazoa > Chordata > Chondrichthyes > Myliobatiformes > Dasyatidae > Hemitrygon > Hemitrygon akajei. Next base: position 1,634,801 of record NW_027331975.1, on the reverse strand, counting down.
TTCAAATGTAAAGAAAGTTTTACTCTTTGTGGTACAGGGATGGCGCGATGTAAAATACATTAGCTGGGGTCGACTGTTCTTTTCTCCATAGACGCTGCCCGGCCTGCAGAGTTCCTCCAGCATTTTGTTGCTCAGATTTCCAGCATCTGCAGATTTTGTCTTGTTTGAGATAGATCGGTGACGGGTTACTGCCCCGTGGGATATTTCACATGTCACTACCGGGGTGAAAGATGCTTTCTGCTCGCACTCAGTAGAAATCACCCAGGAGAGTATTTCTGGTTGACGGCAACAAAGTTGTTTCTCTTAATCCATTTTGACAGTAACTGACTCGTTAACATGAACATGTCAGGACAACCTTCTCCCTCTAAATTCTCTCCCGATCCCGACCACAGCCGAGCCTCACTCTAAACACTGAATAGTTGTGTAGAATCATAGACAACACTTACCTCTGATGTTGTAACCGGACGGTGTTCAGTGTGGTCCCGGAAAATCAGTCTGACTTCCCGGGTGAGCGACAATGGTCCTGCCCCGATGTGCTCACCCTGTACGGAGAGTTGAGTCTGAGCTGCTGCTCTTGAGGCCACCCGGCTGTGATGTGTCCGTCGCTCATTACAGATGGACAGGGCCGGGTGAGCCGGGGTAGAGCGGGACTGCCGCAGTCCAGGTCACACAAACTCTCACCGGCTCAGGATGGGTCTGACAGCAGGAGGAGGCGGGAGTGGGATCAATATAACAACCCGAAAGAGGAAAACAAACAGGCTGCGTTAACCTTTCTGTCCGGATTTCCGTGTGGATCTCCCCTTTTCCTTTCATCGCAACCAGTGGGGCAGAGTTTCTCTGTTTAACTCAGCCAGTCCCAGGCTGAGAATTTGATCCAGTCTGGTTCTGGGAGGGGCTGAGCTCTGCCCTCTGTGTAAGAAAGACTGCCTGACATGGATAGAGTTTCAGCTCAAACCCCCCTCACCTGTTCAGGCACAGGGAGCCGCATTTTTGCTGAAATTAAAGCAAACACGTTCGACTATATATTTCCACTAACTGGAAAAAAAAACTGGAAGAGATTATTGCATTTCCATCCGGACAACTACTGTCACAAGAAACCCCCTCGCCCACAGTTAACAGCGGGTTTCATTTCACAAGCAGAGGTTGTTGATCGACACCCCGCCGGAAATACTTGTTGAATTTATTTCTCTTAAAAGTCATTTATTCCAAATGGACAGAGGTTTTACCGAGGGAGAGAGTGACGTACTCACTGAAAATTGTCACATACGTTAAAACGGAGGGAATGACGCACTGATTGAAATGAGCACGGGGGGAGGGGTGAGTTGTTTGCTGATTGAAAATGGAAGCCTCACTTCCCTCTATACCCTATTCCCTCTATACCTCTATTCCCTCACTATCCTCATCCCTCTACCCCATCGACCCTATCTGTACACCTCATGATTTTGTAGACCTCCATCACATCCTCCCCAAATCTTCTGCGTTCCAAGGAACAATGTTGTAACCTATTTAATCTTCCATTGTAACTCAGGTCCACCAATCGCAGCAATCTTGTAAATTTTCGTTGTAATCTGTCAACCTTATTTACATCAGGTCCACCAATCGCAGCAACCTTGTAAATTTTCATTGTAATCTGTCAACCTTATTTACATCTTTCCTGTGGGTAGGTGACGTAAACTGCACACAATACTCCAAAAATAGGCCTCATAACCATCTCATATCATGCAATCTCCTATACTGAATTCTTTAATTTATGAAGGCCAATGTGCCAAAGATTTCTTTACTACCTTATCTAGGTGGGCTGCCATTTTCAATGAATCATGGACCCGTATTCCCAGACGCCTTTGTCCTACCACATTGTGCCATATGGTTCACCGTGTAAGACCCATCCTGAGGGATCATACCAAAGTGTAACAGCTGGCAGGCCTGCATTAAACTCCATTTGCCATTATCAGCCATTTTTACACCTGATGCAGATCCCGCTGCAAGCTCCGATAGACTTCCTTGCTGTCAAATACACCCAAACCCTGGTGTCATCTGCAAAGTTGCTGATCTGGTTAATCTAATTATCATTGAGATCATTGATATAACGGAGAAACAACAATGGATATCAGTACTGATCCCTGCGGAATTCCACCAGTCACGGGTCTTCAGTCAGAGAGGCAACCATCTGCTACCACTATCTGCCTTCCACTATGCTAATGTCTACTCCCATTTACTTCTTCACCTTGAATGCCAAGAGAATGAAATTTATTTGTCAACATCCTATGCAGGACCTCGCCAAATGTCAATGTAGGAAATATCTAGTGCCTTGCCTTCAAAACTGTCCTGGTAACATTCCTTGTAACTTCTTCGAAAAACCCAATAAGATTGTCTAGAACACACAAAGTCATGTTGGATATCTGTAATCAGTCCTGTTTATTTAAAGACTCCTATATCCAGTCCTTCCAATGTCTTCCCACGACTGATGTCAGCCGCACCGACCTATCATTTCCTGGTTTAATTTTGGAGCCTTTGTTTATACAGTGGAACGAAATTAGCTATCCTCCAATCCTCTGGTAGCTTTCCTGTCTTTGAGCATAATTTAAACATAATGGTTATATCCCTGCAATTTCTGCATCCGCCTACATCAGGGTCCAAGGACTGAACTTCTCAGTCACTGGGGATTTATACACTCGAAGTTGCCCAATTTGCCCAAAACACTTACTCCTCTGTAATTTGTATAACTTCTCCTTTGCCTCACTTCTATAGATTATTTCCCCGAGTGAACAGAGAAGCAAAAATCCACTTAAGAACTCCACTATCTTTTTTGGCTCCATGTGTACATTGCCATTCTGATAATCCGGACAATCAATTGTGTCTCCTGTAATCCTTTTGCTTTTAAAACATCTGTATAATCCTGGTTTCTTTACTCAATGTTACCTTGCATTTTCTCGACTCCATAAGTACCTCAATTTTTTCCTACCTGCCTACACCTGTTATGCATCAATTTTTTTCTAAACACAACGTAAATTGCAGATGCTGTGGTCAAATCAAGATGTGCAAAACAGCTGAATTAACTCAGCAGGTCGAGCAGCATCTGTTGAAAGGAGCAGTCAACGTTTTGGGTCAAGACCCTTAGTCAGGACTAAAGAAGGAGGGGGCAGGGGCCCTATAAAGAAGGTGGGGGAGGGGAAGCAGGGAGGGGATAGGCAGGAGAGGTGAAGAAGGAATCTAAGGGGAAAGCACTATGGGTAGTAGAAGGAGGCAGAGTCATGAGAGGTGATAGGCATCTAGAAGAGGAGACAGAGTGAAGGTGAGATGGGGGAAGGGAGAGGGAGAGGAGGGAATTTCTGGAAGTTGGAGAACTCGATGTTCGATTTTTCCACTGATTGGTTTTCCAACCTCCCCCCACCTTCTTTATAAGGCCCCTGCCCCCTCCTTCTTCAGTCCTGACAAAGGGTCTCAACCTGAAACGTTGACTGCTCCTTTCAACGGATGCTGCCCGACCTGCTGAGTTCATCCAGCTTTTTCATACGTAATTTTTTTCTATACCAGGTCCTCAATACCACGGAGCAGAGCTATCACTCTCCATACTTCCTTTGAATCTGATGGCATTGTGATCACCAGATGCAAAGAGTTTCCCCACATAGACTTCTGTTACGTTTGTCCTGTCTTAGTCCCTAATGGGAGATCAGCTTATCACACTTCAGTCTTTGGGACTTTGAGGTACTGATTAATGAAACTTTCCTGAAGACATTTGTCAACTGCATGAGTACATCTACAGTCTGAGACTTCCAGTCTGTATGTGGAAGGTTAAAATCAAATTATAACAAATTATGTTTTTTGCAATATTCCCTGACGTCTACTAATTTGTTCCTCTAAATCCCATAGACTCTTGGGTGGTCTATAAGGCAGACCCATTAACATGTTTAAACAAATTTTATTTCTCTGATCTACCTATAAAGCCTCACTAGATGAGTTCTCCCATCTGCCTTTACTGCACACTGCCGTGACAGTTTCCCTGAGTAGTGAAACCACCCCTACCCCTTTAATCCCTCACGCTCTGTCATGTCTAAAACAACGGAACCCCAGAATATTGAGCTGCCAGTTCTCTGCAAGCCAGTCTCAATAATGGTGACAATATCATAATGCCATCTGTTGATCCATGACCTGAGCTCATCTGCCTTTCCTTCAATACAATACATCGTGGGAATTTTCTATGTATTTCTATCGATTTACGGAGAGTGAGGAAGTGGTGGGTGCTGTCGTCACACATATTTACAAGGGATTTCAGCCACCCCATAACAACAGGAGTTGTATTCTGTGAATGCTTCAGAGATGGGGTCATTTTTGCTGCAGTTGGAAGTTTCCACATCCCTTAAAAGGCTAACAATTACACCAGTGCCCAGGAAGAGCAGTGTGAGTTGCATTAATGACTATCGTCCATAGCAATAACAGTTACTGTGATGAAATGCTCTGAGAGGTTTGCGATGGCTAGAATTAGCTCTTCTCTCAGCAAGGACCTGGGCCCACTGTAATTTACCTGTATCCACAATAGGTCATAATGCAATCTCATCGGCTCCTCACGCGGCTTTGGATTACCTTGACAATACGAATACTTACATCAGAATGCTGTTTCTCAACCAGAGCTCAGCATGTAATGCAATTATCCCTACAGTTCTGATCGAAAGGCTCAAACCGCTGGCCTTTCTACCTCCCTCTGCAACTGGATCCTCAATTTCCTCAACAGAAAACCACAATCTGTGCGGTTTGGATATAACCCCTGCACATCGCCATCGATACTGGTGCACCTCAAGGATATGTGCTTTGCCCACTGCCCTACTCTCTCTACACCCATGGCTGTGCGGCTTGGCACAGCTTAAATGCCAGTGACAAATTTGCTAATGACACCACTATTGTTGGCAGATTTTCAGATGGCGAGTAGAAGGCAAACAGGAGCGAGATATATTACCTGGATAGTGGTGATGAGTAGAGCTGGATGAGTGGTGTTGCAACAACAACCGAACACTCAATATCGGTAAGACCATTGTTCTAATTGTGGACTTCTGAACGGGTAAGATGAGGTCACACACACACTAATCGTCATTGTTTGGTTAGCAGTGGAAAGAGTGAGCAACTTCATGTTCCTGTGTGTCAGCATCTCTGAGGATCTATCCAGCGCCCAGCATATCAATGCGGTTACAAAGAATGCACGGCAGCCGTTATATTTCATTAGGAGTTTGATAAGATTTGGGATGTGACCAAAGACTAGTGGATTTCTACAGTTGTACCATAAAAATTGTTCTAACTGGCTGCACATCGCTTGATATGGTGGGGTGGGGGAAGTGGTGAAGCTACAGCACAGGATCGAAATACTCTCAGCAATGTTGTCAATTCAGTCAGCTCCATCATGGGCAGTAGACTCCGTAGCATTCAGGACATCGTCATGGAGCGATGCCTCAAAATGGCGTCATCAGTCATTAGGGATCTGCTTCACCAAGGAGATGCCCTCTTCTCATTGGTATCACCAGGAAGGTGGTACCAGAGATTGAGGGCACACACTCAACTAGTCAGGAACCGCTTCTTTCCCCTGCCATCCAATTTCTGAATTGACATGGAACCCATGAACCTACTTCACTGAATTCATTTTTGCAATAATTATTTAACTTTTAGTAACAGATATTTACTGTAATACAGCTTGATTGTCTCCTGATCATTCAGAACATCAAAGGGTATGGTGAGAAGGCAGATGTACAGGTTTGAGTGGGTTCGGGGATCCGCCATGATGGAATGGCAGAGCAGAATCGATAGGCTGAATTCTGTTCCTGTGTCTCATGGTCCGGTGACTGTCACAGACTGAGTTTTTATGGAATCATGAAAAGAATGTTTTAGAAACAAATATAGACAATGTGAGTCTGAAGGAAGAAATTATAAAATTCCAGAAACTCGCAGCAAGCAGAGCATCATCTGTAATTGGTAACGTTGTGGTTTTGAAATCATCGGTAGTGTTCTTTATATCAGTTTTCACATTCATTGACCCTCCCTGCAGCAGAAATAGTCAAACAGACTAATAATGTGAATGTTTTAACACCCAAATGAGAGTTGGATATGGTTTTAGCAGAATGGCCTAAAGTTCTGCTTTAAGAAGAACTGCCTGTAGTTTTGTGGAATGTGCGGGGCCAGACAGCTGCTGACATCAGACCCTAAGCTCAGAATCTCACAGAAAAACATTTTCCCAGTACTCTTTCAAATTTATTTACTTGTCTTCTATAGATAGATGACCAAAACTGCAGTCAATACTCCAAATTCGAACTCACCAATGTCTTTTACAACCTCAAAACAACATCCCATCTCCAGGATTCAGTACATTAATTTACACAGGCAATCTGGAAAAGGCTCTTTTTTATGACCCAATCTACCTGTGGTGCTACTTTCAATGAATTATGGACCTGTATGCCCAGATCCCTTTATTCCACCGCACTCTTTAGTGCACAATCGTTTACTGTGTAAGACCTACATAGTGCAACACTTTGCACTTGTCTACATTAAATTCCATCTGCCATTTTCAGCTCAGAATTTGCAGCTGCGCCAGATCCCACTGTAACCTGCCTCTCTGCCGACTACACCCCTGATATTGCTGTCATATGCAAATGCGCTTATCAAGTTAAACACATTATCATAGTTGATAAACAGCAATGGCTCAACTACCATTTCTGTGGCCCTCCACCGGTCATAAACCCCCAATCAGGGAGACAACCATCTATCATCACTGTAGGCCTTCATCCAAAACACCACTGTCTACTCTAATTTACTTCCTTACATTGAACTTGGAGCAAATGAATTTTCTTTACCAAACCCCCACACGGGATAGTTAAATGCCTTGCAAAAGTTCATGTTGCCAACGTCCACTGCATTGACTTTACTTACTTCCATTGTAACATTCCCCCTAACCTCATCGAAAAAAATTCTGTCATTGCCAAGCACAGAGGAAGTCATGCTGATCATGCCAAATCAGTCCTGTCTTTTCAAATAGTTATATAATGTGGTGCTTTCAATACCATTCACACTACTGGTGTCAGAATCTGTTGAACAGATCCTGACCCGGATCTGGGCTGTACCTTCCAAATAACCAAACCTAACTTGCACTACCTTACTTTCCCTTTTCTATTTTCTAATTATGATTTATAATTTCAATTTTTATTATACTTAATTCAATTTGTACTTCAGGGAGTGCAAAGCACAGAATCAAATATCGCTGTAATGATTGTATGCTCTAGTATTAATTGTTTGGTGACAATAAAGTATTAAGTATTAAGAATCACTGGCCTATAGTTTTCTGGTTTAATTTTTCAGCATTTCTTAAACAGAACAACGTTAGCTATCCTCCAACCCTCCATTACCTCACATATCAGCAAGTATAATTTAAATATACCTGCCACGACAACTCAGTCACCCCTCGCTACTCACTGAACATCCAGCTCTGCTCCCTCCTCACGGCCTATCTCACTCGTCCCTCTCCCACAAATCCCCAGTCACTCACCCCTGCTTGCTTGCAGCTGCTCTCGCTCAACCATCCTCCTCGCCCCCTCGTCCACACCTCTCCTTCCTCATCTCCATCCTCCACTCCCGAAACCCCACTCACACTATCACTCCCACTCTACTCCCTCATCCTCTCTACATGTTACTCACTCTACTCTGTCCATCAACCTCTCCAACTTTCTCTCCTATTCTACCAACACTCTACTCTTCTCACTCTCCCTCATTCCCTTTCTCACAGTCCCTCCCTCTCACCCTGTATCTTCTACTCCCTCTTAACCTTTCTCACTCTTCTTTCCCTTCCCACCTCTCTCTCCCCTTTCTACCCATCTTTCAAACCCCTCACTCACCCACTCTGTCACCCTCCGCCCTCTCTGTCCCTTTCTCTCTAATTATATCTCCTCGCTGTCTACCCATTCTGTCCCAAGGTCTACCCCCTCATCTACCTACTCCACTGACTCACCCTCATCTTAGCTGCTCCCTGTCCACCTGGCAGACCCTCGCCCTGACCGTTTCCTTTCTCCCTGCTCAACCTCTCTCTCTCCACCTCATTCCACCCCTCACCTTTACCCTTACATCAACAATATTTCAAGGGTTATTGGCAACTTTGACTGAGAAAGATGCATGCATGTTTCATACACTGTGTAATGTCTTTATATTAAGGAATGTCACAGTTGGGAATGTCGTGAATCCATTTTTTTTAAAAAAAGTACTGGGAAAAAAAGTTTAAAAATAACTGCAGATAATGTGAGTCTGAAGTAAAAATAATTAAATACTGCAAACTCACAGCTGTAATTGGTAACATAGCTGGTTCGAGCCCATCAGCAGTGTCGTTTACGACATGCTACAGGTTCATTGCAAACTATTAGCAGCTTAGCATATTTGCATATGCAGAAATAGTTACCGTAGATGTCGGATTATAAGCCGCTACTTTTTTCCCACATTTTGAACAGCTTTGAACTCTGCGGCCTTTAATACGGTGCGGCTAATGCATTATTTTTTTCATGCCGCCAAAAACATTTTGCCTCGTAACAGTAGACCAATAAAATTGATGAGTAGTTCACAGAGGTCCAATGAAATTGTACGATAAATCAAGCGCACACAATTAAATTATTGTAAATCAGTCATTTGTACTCACCCTCATCAACATGGAAAACACTCGAAGAAAAGCATTGTGCTGCCTTTATGGCAGTTATTTAGTTTATAATATTTTCGCTTAGTAATTCATTTGTTAGTTAAAGTTAGAAGTGTTTTAACTATATTTGTTTTCTGTACTACATCTTGGGATGCTATGATGTCACACCCGGTTTTGCCATGTCTTGTGGGATACCAGTTTGCGATAAACGGGAAGGAGGGGGGGAGCGGCATTACGCGAGCGGCTTTGGATCTGAGCGAACGCTGCTTTTAAGTTAAAGGCGATCAATAACTTTTCCTGGTAGGGTGCAGTATATATATTTTTTACCAGTCATTAGGAGATATTGGAATGTTGTTCAGTAAAAAAGTATACGCAACGTATATTTAAAAGTAGCCGCGTTACAGGCACAGTTCGAAAAAAAGCATTTGCAATATGTATTTGTTTATGTTACTATATGGATTTAATTAAAAGTTAAAAAATCCTCACGTGTAATATCTTTCTGTGAATATATCTCATATTACAACGTGGGACACCTGCGGCCGAAAATCCGGTGTGGCCTAAAATCCGGTGTGGCCTGTACAAGTAAAAAATTGATTTTCTTTCTAAAATTAGAGCCAGCGGCTTTTAATCAGGTGCGCTCTGTAGTCCGGAATCTACGGTAAATAGAATACTGAAGTGACTTTGTTTACAGGATTGAGAGTGAAATGTTGAACCAGTTTCAGCAGAAATGCCGCTCCCTGTTCTGAGGAATGTGCAGGCAGCTGTTTAAACACAAACCCTGAGCTCCGAGTCTCACAGAAAAGCAACCTGCACAATCCAAATCAATCAATTATATTGCCTCTTCCCCCTTCCTTTCCAGTTCCTCTGAAGGGTCTCGGCCCAAAACGCTCCCTTTGTATTCAGTTCCATACACACTGCCCGGACCTGCTGCGTTACTCCAGCATTTTGTCTTTCCCTGGTTACGAAAGATCCGCAACTGGGAGCGTGTGGGCAGTTTGACATCATATCAAAACATATCCATGCTGTTGAATATTCTTGGGGAATTAAGGTGTGAATCATTCAAGTCTGATATTAATTTTGGATTTTTACTCAATCAAACCTTTGTCTGTGATCAAGCAGTCAGAGTCATAGTTAGAGAGTCATATCAAAACAGAACACAGTACAGGCGCTTTGTCTCAGTCATTTAAACCACCTGTTCCCACCCACCTGCACAGTAGCCATATTCACCCATCCATATTTTCAAAGGCGTAATCGTGCTCGCATGTACCACTTCCGTTCAACATTCTCTCAACCCTCTGATTGAAGACTTATCCACTCATGTCCCCATAAAACTTTTCATCTTTCACCCACAATGCATGATCTCTGGTTGTCGTTCCACCCAACTTCAGTGGAAAAGGCCTGCTTGCATTTACCTATCTCTACCCATCTTCATGTTGCACTGCTCTATCAAGTCTCCTCTCAATTTTTAGCATTTCAAGGATTAAAGTCCAAAGCCATTGATCCTTTCCTTATCACCCAGGTCCTCCGGAAGCATCCTTGAAATTTTTCCCAGTACTCTTTCAAACTTACTTCCATCTTTCCTGTGGGTAGGTGACCAAAACTACACACAATACTCCAAATTCGGACTCACCGATGTCTTATACAACTTCAAAATAACATCCAATCTCCTGCAGTCAATAATTTAATTGATGAAGGTCACTGTGCCAAAAGCATTTATTAACCACCCTATCTACCTGTGGTGCTGCTTTCAATGAATTATGGATCTCTGTTCCCAGATCCTTTTGTTCCACCACAACGTTAGTGCTCTTGTGGCGACCCAATTACTAGCACACTCGAACCGGCTGACAATTAGCCAGAGCCAGAGACAAAGGTACATAGCCTCAGGTAGTTTCAGTTACGTGCCTCTCCAAGTATCGAGTGGGGGGAGACAGCCTTTTAAGCAAGACTGTGTTTGTGAAATAAAAATTATTCCGTGGTTGCAGTTTACCGACTCCGTGTCGTAATTTCAGCGCTGCGCGTAGCACGCCGCTACATTGGTGACCCCGACGGTCCAACCGTTTTTTTTGGACCGGAGATGGCAGACGCTGCGTTTGTTAACGCGGTTTCCTTGAAGCTGCCAAGCTTCTGGACGCTACGACCTCACCTATGGTTTCAGCAAGCAGAAGCCCAATTCCATGTTCGGCAAATAACCTCAGAGGACACCCGTTACTACTACGTGGTGAGCTCCCTCGACCAGGACACAGCGGCCCAGGTCGCAGAGTTCGTACAGTCTCCCCCAGCAGACGGCAAGTACACGGAATTCAAAGCCCTGCTCATAAGGACTTTCGGGCTCTCCCGCCGCGAGCGAGCTGCCCGCTTACTGCACCTGGATGGCTTGGGAGACAGGCCTCCATCGGCTTTGATGAATGAGATGTTGTCTCTGGCCGACGGACACACACCCTGCCTCATGTTTGAGCAGGCATTCCTGGAGCAGCTGCCCGAGGACATACGCCTGCTGCTGTCCGACGTGGATTTCAGCGACCCCCGGAAGGTGGCAACCCGGGCGGACGAGCTGTGGAAAGCCAAGAAGGAGAGTGGGGCGTCCGTCGCACAGATCACCCGGCCACGCTCCCAGCAGCAGACCAGTCCAGGCCCGGCCGCAGAGCCCCCTAAACACAGAGGCCGGGGTGTGGAGCCCAACGAACACTGGTGTTTCTACCACCAGCGGTGGGGCGCAGATGCCCGCCGCTGTCGCCCGCCCTGCCAGTTCCCGGGAAACGCCAGGGCCAGCCGTCGCTGATGGCTACGACGGCTGGCCTTCGGGATAGCCTCCTGTATGTCTGGGACAAACAGTCGGGACGCCGGTTTTTGGTCGACACCGGTGCTGAGATCAGCGTCTTACCTCCGACGAGTTACGACACCCGCAGCAGGGCGCCGGGTCCCCCCCTACGGGCCGCGAACGGCAGCACCATAAGGACTTATGGCACCCGTCCGGTGCAGCTACGGCTCGACTCCAGCAAGTTTACGTGGGACTTCACACTGGCTGCCGTAGCCCAACCGCTTCTGGGTGCGGATTTCTTGCGGGCTCACAGCCTACTGGTCGACCTGCCCAGGAAGAGACTGGTTCACGCCGAGACCTTTCAGACATTCCCCCTGGGTGCAGCCCAGTTGCCAGCCCCTCACCTCGGCTCCATCACGCTGTCCGGCAACGACTTCACCAGGGTCCTGGCGGATTTCCCATCGGTTCTGGCACCACAGTTCACGGCAGCCATGCCCCGGCACGGTGTACAGCACCACATCCTGACCCAGGGACCACCCCTCCATGCCCGCGCTCGGTGGCTTCCCCCGGACAAGCTCCGACTGGCGAAGGAGGAGTTTACGCGGATGGAGGAATTGGGGATAATTCGGCGGTCCGACAGCCCCTGGGCCTCCCCCCTGCACATGGTGCCCAAGGCGACAGGGGGCTGGAGACCGTGCGGCGACTACCGCAGGCTGAACGAGGCTACAACACCGGACCGCTACCCTGTGCCGCACATTCAGGACTTTGCAGCCAATCTGCACGGCGCGCAGATCTTCTCCAAGGTAGACCTAATCCGCGGATACCATCAAATCCCGATGCATCCAGACGACATCCCCAAAACGGCTCTCATCACCCCGTTCGGCCTTTTCGAGTTCCTCCGCATGCCGTTCGGCCTGAAGAATGCCGCACAGACGTTCCAGCGGTTGATGGACGCGGTGGGACGCGACCTGGATTTCGCATTCATCTATTTGGACGACATCTTCATAGCCAGCAGCAGTCGTCAGGAGCATCTGTCCCACCTCCGACAGCTCTTTGCCCGGCTGCGTGACTACGGTCTAACGATCAACCTGGCCAAATGCCAGTTCGGGCTCGACACCATTGACTTCCTGGGCCACAGGATTACTAAAGACGGGGCAACCCCTCTGCCCGCTAAGGTAGATGCGGTCCGTCATTTCCCCCGACCCACCACGGTCAAAGGCCTCCAGGAATTCGTAGGTATGGTCAATTTCTACCACCGCTTCCTCCCTTCAGCTGCCCGGATCATGCGCCCCCTGTTCGCCTTGCTGTCCGGTCCGGGCAAGGACATTACCTGGGACGAGGTGTCCGCTGCCGCTTTCATTCAAACGAAGGATGCCTTGGCGAATGCCACGATGCTAGTGCACCCCAGAATGGACGTCCCTACCGCCCTCACGGTGGACGCCTCTAACACGGCAGTCGGTGGGGTGCTGGAGCAGCTCATCGCGGGCCGCTGACAACCCCTGGCGTTTTTCAGCAGACACCTGCGGCCACCCGAGCTCAAGTACAGTGCTTTCGACCGGGAACTGTTGGCGCTATACCTGGCAATCCGGCATTTCAGGTACTTCTTAGAAGGTAGGCCCTTCACCGCGTTCACGGACCACAAACCGCTTACCTTTACATTCACAAAGGTGTCCGATCCCTGGTCGTCCCGCCAGCAGTGCCATCTGTCCTACATCTCTGAATACACGACGGACGTCCGGCACATCTCGGGTAAGGACAATGTCGTGGCAGATGCGCTCTCTCGCCCTAACATTCACGCCCTTTCCCAAGGGGTAGACTTTGAGGCACTGGCTGAGGCACAGTTGGCAGATGAGGAGATCCCGTGTTACAGAACCGCAGTCTCCGGTTTGCAGCTCCAGGACCTCCCCGTAGGCCCAGGTGAGAGGACCCTACTCTGTGACGTCGCCACCGGCCAGCCCCGTCCCGTCGTCCCGGAACCTTGGCGACGACGCGTGTTTCGACTCCATTCATAACTTGGCCCACCCCTCCATCCGCACTAGCGTCCGGATGGTCTCCAGCAGGTTCGTTTGGCACGGACTCCGCAAGCAGGTCAGTGACTGGGCCAGAACGTGCCTGCACTGCCAGACGGCCAAGGTGCAGCGACACACCAAGGCCCCGCCGCAGCAGTTCCACCCCACCCACCGGCGTTTCGACCACATTCATGTGGATATCGTGGGCCCCCTGCCTGTGTCACGCGGGGCGCGGCACCTCCTGACTATCGTGGACAGGTTCACAAGATGGCCAGAGGCGGTCCCGCTCACTGACACAACCTCCGAATCTTGCGCCCGGGCGCTGATCGCCACCTGGGTGTCCCGCTTTGGTGTCCCGGCCCACATTACCTCCGACAGAGGCGCCCAGTTCACCTCCAGCCTCTGGTCAGCGATGGCCAACCTGTTGGGGACTCAGCTGCACCACACCACTGCCTACCACCCACAGTCGAACGGACTGGTGGAGCGTTTCCACCGCCACCTGAAGTCGGCTCTCATGGCCCGCCTGCGCGGAGCTAACTGGGCGGACGAGCTTCCCTGGGTCCTGCTCGGCGTCCGCACGGCGCCCAAAGACGATCTGCACGCTTCATCGGCCGAGTTGGTGTACGGCGCGCCCCTGGTCGTTTCCGGGGAGTTCATACCAGCCCCAAGGGGGCGAGAGGAAGAACCCGCAGCGGTCCTGGGCAGACTACGCGAGAGACTCGGTGCCCTGGCCCCCGTGCCCACTTCGCAGCATGGGCAGCACCCGACCTGCGTACCCAAAGATCTGCAGAACTGTAAGTTTGTGTTTGTACGCCGGGGCGGGCATTGGCCGCCGCTGCAACGGCCCTACGAGGGGCCGTTCACGGTGCTCAGGAACAACGGGTCCACGTTCGTGCTGGACGTTGGGGGGAGAGAGGAGGTTTTCACGGTGGACCGACTCAAACCGACCCACGTGGACTTGGCGCAACCGGTTGAGTTTCCGGCACCGCAGCGCAGAGGCCGACCTCCCAAACAGGGCCCGGCCCAGACTGTGGACATTGGGGGGTGTACCGCCGGTTCTGGGGGGGGGTTATGTGGCGACCCAATTACTAGCACACTCGAACCGGCTGACAATTAGCCAGAGCCAGAGACAAAGGTACATAGCCTCAGGTAGTTTCAGTTACGTGCCTCTCCAAGTATCGAGTGGGGGGAGACAGCCTTTTAAGCAAGACTGTGTTTGTGAAATAAAAATTATTCCGTGGTTGCAGTTTACTGACTCCGTGTCGTAATTTCAGCGCTGCGCGTAGCACGCCGCTACACTCTAATGTTTACTGTGTAAGACCTACCATAGCACAACACTTCGCACGTGCCTGCATTAAATTCCATCTGCCATTTTCAGGTCGGTATTTCCAGCTGTTCCAGATCCCCGTAACCTATGATTGATAATTTGCCTCTCTGTCAACTACACACCTAACCTTGGTGTCACATGTAAATGTGCTTATCAAGTTAAAAACATTACCATCCCAATCATTGATATAGATGACAAACAGCAACGGACCCAACGATTAATGGAGACAATCATCTACCATCACAGTCCACCTTCTAATGGAGACAATCATCTACCATCACAGTCCACCTTCTAATGGAGACAATCATCTACCATCACAGTCCACCTTCTAATGGAGACAATCATCTACCATCACAGTCCACCTTCTCCCAAAATGCCATTGTCTACTCCAATTTACTTCCTTACGTTGAACGTGATGCAAATGAATTTTCTTGACCAACCTCCCACGCAGGATTGTTAAATGCTTGCAAAAGACCATGTAAACAATATTCGCTTCATTGCCTTTATCTACGTTCCTGGTAACATACCCCATAACCTCATCAAAAAAAAAATTGTGTGCATGGCCAGGAGTAAACAAAGTCATGCTGACTGTTCCAAGTCAGTCTTGTCTTTTCAAATACTTATATATGCAGTGCTTCTAATACTGATGTCAGAAGCACTGGTCTATAGTTTGCTGGTTTATTTTTTTAAGCCTTTCTTCAACAGCAGGTCGAGATAACCCATGTTAGTATGGGGAGCGGGATTTTACACCATATTCCAGGTACAATCTCAACAAAACGCAAGTAATTGTTAATGTCATTTCACTCTTACACCCAATGACTACAATGTACATTTCACCTCCCTCTCTACCCACTGCACTTAAACTCTCCATTTTAACACACTCAGGATTTCAGTTTCTCCTACAGAAGTACATCCTACAGAAGTGGGTGATCTCACATTTCCCACACTGGACTCCAGTAACCTGTTGTTCCCACTCACTCCTTTTGCCTCCATTACCCGAAAACCTCTCAACAAGAGACACAGAACATAGAACAGTACAGTACAGTGCTCAGTCTATTCAATTAATGAAATGGCCAACTAAACTAATCCCATCTGCCAGAGCAATGTCCATATCCTTCCATTTTCCTCACATTCATGTGCTGATCTAAATATCTCTTAAAAGTCCCAATGTATCTGCCACTACCATCACCCCAGGCAGCACAGACTGGATAGAGATTGAACAAGATGGTTGATATATATCATTGAGGTGGTGGGATACAGACTGGACAGAGGTTGAACAAGATGGTTGATATATATCATTGAAGTGGTGGGATACAAGCTGGACAGAGGTTGAACAAGATGGTTGATATATATCATTAAGGTGGTGGGATACAGACTGGACAGAGATTGAAAAAGATGGTTGATATATATCATTGAGGTGGTGGGATACGGGCTGGACAGAAGTTGAACAAGATGTTGATATATATCATTGAGGTGGTGGGATACAGACTGGACAGAGATTGAACAAGATGGTTAATATATATCATTGAGGTGGTGGGATACAGGCTGGACAGAGGTTGAAAAAGATGTTGATATATATCATTGAGGTGGTGGGATACAGGCTGGACAGAGGTTGAAGATGTTGTTGATATATATCATTGAGGTGGTAGGGTACAGGCTGGACAGAGGTTGAACAAGATGGGCGGGGAATGAGCAGATGGAATCAGCGGGAGAAGGGATCAAGGACATTACTGGTGGTCCTCAGGAGGAGGGGTTGGTCAACAGCCCGCCCCTACATTTCTAATGAGCAGCACTGTTTACTGTTCTTGTGTTAAAATGCTTTTGTGGGATTATGATGGGATGTTCCAGTTCATTTATTGTTACCTTTTAGCTTGGATTATAGTTACTTGCTTGTGTATTTCTGGGTCACACTAACTGTAACCAGGGTGTGTGATGGTCGCCTCCCCTGTCTGTATGAGACTGATTGGGTTCACTCTCGGGGTCGTGCTGGCCGGTCTATTTTGTGTTTATCATGATAAAACTGTTATTGAGTTTAATGAACTGCCTCATCTGTCATTATGGACCAAATGCTCACCACAATACTACTGTATAAAAGATCTGAAAATAACAAAGCTAGAACAAACCATAAGAACTTTGGAATATACGCTTTGCCCATCACCAAATTTTATCAATGCATCATAAAAAGTTTCCCATCTGGATACTCCACACATTGGTATGGCGACTGCTTTGCCCATGGCTGCAAGGAACTGCAGAGTTACGGACACAGATCAGCTCATCACAGAAACCAGTCTTCCCTACGAGAACTCCTTCTGGACTTCCCGCTCCCTCGGTAAAATCAAAGATCCCCACAACCTGGGACATTCTCCTTTCTCCAATTAGGGAGAAGATACATATCACCAGGCTTAAAAGCGGCTTATCTGAAGTGAAAAAAGTTTTTGAGACGTTCCAGGAAGCGAGGCGAAGTCGACAGTTCGGGGAGTTAAAGGGACTCACCGGCCAATATCAGATCTACCGAACAAGAGAAAACATGCTGGTGCTGCAAATCCACGTCAGCACAAAACGGTGACTGGACTCCGCCGGCCAAAAATCACTGCATTCCGCGGACTGTGAACACGAGCAATGCGATTACTGCACGCGGAGGGTGATTACTGCGTCAGAGCGGAGGGTCACCCCAGGGAGCAAATTCCAGTGACCGACCCAGCAGACTCGGTGAGGAACAACATACACGCCCCTCATATCTCCATTAACCTACACCCGCTCACCTCAAATGGATGGCCTCTTATCTTAGAAATTTCAACCCTGGGAAAAATATATCGTCTATCCACTCTATCCCTCTCGTAATCGTATAAACGTCCATCCAGTCTCACCGGAGCCTGCACCGCTCTAGAGAAAACAACATTAAGTTTGCCCAGCCTCTCGTTATAGCTCATGCCCTCTAATCCAGGCAGTGTCCTGGTAAACCTCCAAAGCCCCGACATCCTTCCGAGAATGGGAGTGACCAGAACTGTATGAAACACTCCAGATGTGGTCTAACTAGTTTTACAAAACTGCAGCACAACTTCCCGACTTTTGAACTCAATGTCTCGACTAATAAAGACAACCATGCCATTTGCCTTCTTAACCACCCGATCAATCTGTGCAGTCTCTCTCAGGGAGCGATGCACTTGGAGTCTAAGATCCCTCTGATCATCAACAGTGTTCAGGGTTTTGCATTTAACAGTGTACTGTCTCATACATTCGGCCTACCGAGCTGCCAAGATGATCATCACTAATCAAATCTCACTGAGATTTCTCAGGTCCTGTTGAATTTAGATAGATAGATAGATAGATACTTTATTCATCCCCATGGGGAAATTCAACATTTTTTCCAATGTCCCATACACTTGTTGTAGCAAAAGCTCATTACATACAATACTTAACTCAGTAATAATATGATATGCATCTAAATCACTAATTCAAAAAGCATTAATAATAGCTTTAAAAAAAAGTTCTTAAGTCCTGGCAGTTGAATTGTAAAGCCTAATGGCATTGGGGAGTATTGACCTCTTCATCCTGTCTGAGGAGCATTGCATCGACAGTAACCTGTCGCTGAAACTGCTTCTCTGTCTCTGGATGGTGCTATGTAGAGGATGTTCAGGGTTTTCCATAATTGACCGTAGCCTACTCAGCGCCCTTCGCTCAGCTACCGATGTTAAACTCTCCAGTACTTTGCCCACGACAGAGCCCGCCTTCCTTATCAGCTTATTAAGACGTGAGGCGTCCTTCTTCTTAATGCTTCCTCCCCAACACGCCACCACAAAGAAGAGGGCGCTCTCAACAACTGACCTATAGAACATCATCAGCATCTCACTGCAGACATTGAATGACGCCAACCTTCTAAGGAAGTACAGTCGACTCTGTGCCTTCCTGCACAAGGCATCTGTGTTGGCAGTCCAGTCTAGCTTCTCGTCCAACTGTACTCCCAGATACTTGTAGGTTTTAACCTGCTCCACACATTCTCCATTAATGATCACTGGCTCCATATGAGGCCTAGATCTCCTAAAGTCCACCACCATCTCCTTGGTCTTGGTGACATTGAGATGCAGGTAGTTTGAGTTGCACCATATCACAAAGTCCTGTATCAGTTTCCTATACTCCTCCTCCTGTCCATTCCTGACACACCCCACTATGGCCGTGTCATCAGCGAACTTCTGCACATGGCAGGACTCCGAGTTATATTGGAAGTCAGATGTGTACAGGGTGAACAGGACCGGAGAGAGTACGGTTCCCTGTGGCGCTCCTGTGCTGCCAAGTTATTGCCAAGTGCACAAGTACGGGAAGGTACAGGGACAGAGAAACACTGACTTGTGGCAGCATCACAGGCAAGTACATTCAGATAACACACGGAACACAAATTATACAATTCTCTGTCAGTAACAAGATAGAAACATGTTTTACTTCATCCTGCTAATAGGACCAGAACAACAGGGGCTGAGCGGCGGCTCATCTCAGACGGTTCGGTGTGAAGGTCTCACAACCCGGACCGACCCCGGCAGATTCTGTGAAGGAAGCGAGGCGAGGCCGCCAGTTCGGGAAAGTTCATCCCCTCCCCCTTCAGGTTTCACCGATCACCTTGTGTTTCTCTCTCCCCCCCCACCCCCACCTTTTATTCTCCAGTTCTCTTGTTTGAATTCTGGACCTCCCCGCTCCGGACCTGCTTCAATACTCACCGAAAGGAAACTGTTGTCGTCGCCCCGCAGAGAATAATCCGTCCCTGGCTCCCCGCCCCAGGGGGCGAGGGTGAGGACCCCCTCCCGATCCCGATCTCGATCCCACGGTTCAACAAAGAACGAAAAACAGCGCCCTTCCCGTACCGAGCATGCGCGATGTCGTCAGCGCGTCAACAGATAAGTGGGCGGGGCCTCGGAAACGCAGCTGCAGATCCACAAATCTGCCTGTTCAGGTAGACTCATTGTCTCAGATTGCTCCTGCCCCACCGAACTCATTTCTGCATACCTTGATACTGTTTTATCCCCCCTTGTTCAATCGCTTGCCACCCATGTTCGTGACACTTCTCACGCTTTGAACTTTTTCAATGATTTTAAGTTCCCTCGCCCCCATCGCCTTATTTTCTCCATGGACGTCCAGTCCCTCTATACCTCCATCCCCCACCTGGACGGTCTCAAAGCTCTCCGCTTCCTTTTGCATTCCAGACCTAACCAATTCCCCTCTACCACCACTCTCCTCCGTCCAGCGGAATTAGTTCTTACTCTCAATAATTTTTCCTTTGGCTCCTCCCACTTCATCCAAACCAAAGGTGTAGCCATGGGCACCCGCATGGGTACCAGTTATGCCTGCCTTTTTGTTGGCTTTGTGGAACAGACCATGTTCCAAGTCTATACGGGTATCCGTCCCCCTCTTTTCCTTCGCTACATCGACGACTGCATTGGCGCTGCCTCCTGTACGCATGCTGAGCTCGTTGACTTCATTAACTTTGCCTCCAACTTTCACCCTGCCCTCAAATTTACCTGGTCTATTTCCGACACCTCCCTCCCCTTTCTTGATCTTTCTGTCTCCATCTCTGGAGACGGCCTATCTACTGATATCTACTACAAGCCTACAGACTCTCACAGCTACCTGGACTATTCCTCTTCCCACCCTGTCTCTTGCAAAAATGCTATCCCCTTCTCGAATTTCCTCCGTCTCCGCCGCATCTGCTCTCAGGATGAGGCTTTTCATTCCAGGACGAAGGAGATGTCTTCCTTTTTTAAACAAAGGGGCTCTGACGGTGGTGTCTGAAAAGAGGATGCTGTCCAAGTTGCATGCCATCTTTGACAATGACTCCCATCCACTCCATAATGTATTGGTTCGGCACAGGAGTACATTCAGCCAGAGACTCATTCCACCGAGATGTAACACTGAGCGTCAGAGGAAGTCATTCCTGCCTGTGGCCATCAAACATTACAACTCCTCCCCCGGAGTGTCAGACACCCTGAGACAATAGGCTGGTCCTGGACTTATTTCCACTTGGCATGATTAATTTATTATTATTTAATTATTTATGGTTTTATATTGCTTATATTTCTTCACTATTCTTGGTGGTGCGTCTGTAACGAAACCCAGTTTCCCTCGGGATCAATAAAGTATGTCTGTCTGTCTGTCTGTCATCACCTCTGCTCTGAAACTCATCTCTCCCATTTCCCCCACATCTGCCCTCACCCCATCTGCCCACCACCCCACTCGGGATAGGGTTCCCCTTGTCCTCACCTACCAGCCTACCAGCCTCCAGGTCCAACGTATAATTCTCCATAGCTTCCGCCACCTCCGACGGGATCCCACTACCAAGCATATCTTTCCCTCCACCTTCCCTTTCTGCTTTCCGCAGGGATCGCTCCGGATGCGACTCCCTTGTCCCCCCATCCCTCCCCACCGATCTCCCTCCTGGCCCTTATCATTGTAAGCAGAACAAGTGCTACACCTGCCCTTACACTTCCTCTCTCACCACCATTCAGCGCCCCAGAAAGTCGTCCCAGGTGAGGCGACACTTCACCTGTGAGTCGGCTGGTGTGGTATAATGTGTCCAGTGATCCCGGTGTGGCCTTTGGTGAGACCCGACGCAGACTGGGAGACCATTTCGCTGAACACCTATGCTCTGTCTGCCAAGGAAAGCAGGATCTCCCAGTGGCCACACATTTTAATTCCACGTCCCATTCCCATTCTGATATGTCTATCCATGGCCTCCTGTGCTGTCAAGATGAAGCCACACTCAGGTTGGAGGAACAACACCTTATATACCGGCTGGGTAGCCTCCAACCTGATGGCATGAACATTGACTTCTCTAACTTCTGCTAATGCCGCTCCTCCCCTTCTTACCCCATCCCTGATATATTTAGTTTTTTTTTTTCCACCCTCCTTTTTTTCTCTCTTTCTGCCCGTCACTCTGCCTGTTCTCCATCTCCCTCTGGTGCCCCCTCCCTCTTTCTTTCTCCCGAAGCCTCCCGTCCCATGATCCTTTCCCTTCTCCAGCTCTGTATCACTTTCGCTAATCACCTTTCCAGCTCTTGGCTTCTCCCCACCCCCTCCGGTCTTCTTCTATCATTTCGCATTTCACCCTCCCCTCGTACTTTCAAATCTCTTACTATCTTTCCTCTCCGTTAGTCCTGACGAAGGGTCTCGGTCTGAAACATCGACAGTGCTTCTCTCTATAGATGCTGCCTGGCCTGCTGTGTTCCACCAGCATTTTGTGTGTGTTATCTGCAGATGCTGCGGATCCGCGGCAAAACGGGATCACGTGACGGGTGGACGGTCTCTCACGTGACCCGGTGACTCCAGTCCGCGCCCCTCACACTCTGCCCGACCTCCCCACAGCATTTCCCATATTACTCCATATTTAGACCGTGTACATGTTTAACATTTTCCCTCCGTACATTCCCGTCCCATCCCTCCACCTCCCTGGGTTAGGGGTTACGAGTTTGAATCCCATTCCGGTCCGACTAACATTTTAGATCCAAAACAGAATTGTGCAGGTTTGATGTAAAACAGTCTATGTTTATAAACACTAATTTCTATTCACATTCCCCCGGCCTTACTGGACAGCAACACTGAAATATCAAGTGAGAAACTGCAGGAGGAGGCCGTTCAGCCCCTCTAACTATCAACAAGATGGCGGCTGCCCTCCCATCTCAGCCAGATGTTTTTGCCCGATCCATATTTCCTCGATCCTTTCGGTCTCCAAACATCTACCAGCCTCTGTTTTATGTGAAGAAGATCACTGAGTCTTCACCGCCCTCTGTGGTGTGGATTTACAGACATTCACCACCCTCGGAGTGGAGACATTTCCCCTCATCTCAGTCCCGGACAGTCCATCCCTGTTTCAGAGACTGGGATCCCTAGTTCAACCGGTAATGATGTTGTGCATTTCAATGAGTTCACCTCTCAGTCCTCGATTCTCTAAATGAAAGGGTTATCGCATTTGATCTTTCTTCATATGATGATAGACCACCCCAGGGATCAGGCTGGTGAATCTTCATTGCACTCTCTATAACAAATACTCTCTAACCTCTTTGTTCATCCTCTGTGGAATTAATTTCCATCTTCTGCAGCCCCGTGTTGCCCCAATCACTCACCTCCCACCCTTGTCACTATTTCCACCTTCCCACCTCCCCCTCACCTGGATCCACCTCTCACTCCCCAGCTCTTGCCCCATCCCCACCCCTCACCTCTTTTCTCTGACTTTTCCATATAACCATATAACAATCACAGCACGGAAACAGACCATTCCGGCCCTCCTAGTCCGTGCCGAACTCTTAATCTCACCTAGTCCCACCTACCCGCACTCAGCCCATAACCCTCCACTCCTTTCCTGTCCATATACCTATCCAATTTTACCTTAAATGACACAACTGAACTGGCCTCTACTACTTCTACAGGAAGCTCATTCCACGCAGCTATCACTCTCTGAGTAAAGAAATACCCCCTCGTGTTTCCCTTAAACTTTTGCCCCCAACTCTCAAATCATGTCCGCTCGTTTGAATCTCCCCTACTCTCAATGGAAACAGCCTATTCACGTCAACTCTATCTATCCCTCTCAACATTTTAAATACCTCGATCAAATCCCCCCTCAACCTTCTACGCTCCAATGAATAGAGACCTAACTTGTTCAACCTTTCTCTGTAACTTGTGCTGAAACCCAGGTAACATCCTAGTAAATCGTCTCTGCACTCTCTCTAATTTACTCCTAATCAGATCCTGTCTATCCAGATAATTATAAATACTATCTCTAAGAATACTTTCCATTAATTTACCCACCACTGACGTCAAACTGACAGGTCTATAATTGCCAGGCTTACTTCTAGAACCCTTTTTAAACAATGGAACCACATGAGCAATACGCCAATCCTCCGGCACAATCCCCGTTTCTAATGACATCTGAAAGATCTCCGTCAGAGCTCCTGCTATCTCTACACAAACTTCCCTCAAGGTCCTGGGGAATATCCTGTCAGGAGCCGGAGATTTATCCACTTTTAAATTTCTTAAAAGCGCCAGTACTTCCACCTCTTTAATTGTCATAGGTTCCATAACTTCCTTACTTGTTTCCCACACCTTACACCATTCAATATCCTTCTCCTTAGTGAATACCGAAGAGAAGAAATCGTTCAAAATCTCTCCCATCTCCGTGGGCTCCACACATAGCTGACCACCCTGATTCTCTAAGGGACCAATTTTATCCCTCACTATCCTCTTGCTTTTAATATAACTGTAGAAGCCTTTCGGATGTACTTCCACCTTATTTGCCAAACCAAACTCGTAACTTCTTTTAGCTTTTCTAATCTCTTTCTTAAGTTTCCTTTTACATTCTTTATATTCCTCGAGCAATTCCTTTACTCCATGCTGCCTATATCTATTGTAGACATCCCTCTTTTTTCGAACCAAGTTTCTAATATCCCTTGAAAACCATGGCGCTTTCAAACCTTTAACCTTTCCTTTCAACCGAACAGGAACATAAAGATTCTGTACCCTCATAATTTCACCCTTAAATGACCTCCATTTCTCTATTACATCCTTCCCATAAAACAACTTGACCCAATCCACTCTCTCTAAATCCCTCCGCATCTCCTCAAAGTTAGCGTTTCTCCAATCAAAAATCTCAACTCTCGGTCCAGTCCTGTCCTTCTCCATAATTATATTGAAGCTAATGCTATTGTGATCACTGGACCCGAAGTGCTCCCCAACACATACATCTGTCAGCTGACCTATCGCATTCCCTAACAGGAGATCCAACACTGCCCCATCTCTAGTCGGTACTTCTATGTATTGTTGCAAAAAACTATCCTGCACACATTTCACAAACTCTAAACCATCCAGCCCTTTTACAGAATGAGCTTCCCAATCAATGTGTGGAAAATTAAAATCTCCCACAATCACCACCTTGTGTTTACTACAAATATCTGCTATCTCCTTACATATTTGCTCTTCCAACTCACGCTCCCCATTAGGTGGCCTATAATACACTCCTATCAGTGTTACTACACCTTTCCCATTCCTCAATTCCACCCAAATAGCCTCCCTAGAGGAGCTCTCTAATCTATCCTTCCAAAGCACCGCCATAAGATTTTCTCAGACAAGCAATGCAACACCTCCTCCTCTGGCCTCTCATGTGATTTCCAATACGAATTTCACGGCCTCTCACCTGCTTATCACTTCTCTCTGGGTCCACTGCTCCATCCCTTTCTCCTATTCTCCACACCTCTCCTATTAGACTCTATTTTCTTCTGCTCTTGAGCTTTCCCACCTACCTGGCTTCACCTGTCACCTTCCAGCGAGACATTTCCTCGCCCGCCCCGATTTTATTCAGAAATTTCTCCCATCCCGTCTCAGTCCTGAATGGGGGTTCAACTGGAAACTCTTTTCGATAGAGGCTGCCCGGCCTGCTGAGTTCTGCCAGCATTTTATTTGTGTTGCTCTGAATTTCCAGCATTTGCAGACTTTGTCGTGTTTGTGATTTACCTCTCCGTTGCCCCTCCCGCCTCCGGCCACTGGTGGCGCTGTGCAGACCTCTGTCCGCCGGTGTTGCTTCGGAGTACCTCCTATTCGGGCAGCGGTGAGTAAGGGGCTGATCCCGGGGTTGTGTAAATCGGGGCCGACTGCAGAGGGAAAGGCCTGGGATCGAGCTCGGCCGGACGGCTGGAAGCTCCGGGCTCTCAGGTCCCGCAGCCCCTGTTTCAGCTTTGCGCCCGAACCCTGTGTGATCCGTAAGTTGTGGTTCCCCGAGCCGGAAGGATGCTTGGAACGAAGGGATTTGTCTGTGTGTGTGGATTGAGCTGATAGGTGGATGTATAGGTGTGGGGTGAGTGGTCGGCTGAGGGGTGTGGGAGCAGAGTGATGATCGGACGATCTGTAACCCGGGAAGAGAGGTCTCGGGACAAAATAAGTTGTTAACTGGGGAGAATCTGGGCAATTGGATGAGTCAGTTGGCGTGTCCTTTCAGGAAGCAGCAATTCTCTGTTCATGTTAATTACTGTGTAATGTTGCTGTTAACATTGTGTTTGTTACAAAGCCCCAGAGTCTGGGAGCCCATGGGCTGCGACTGCAGATTGGGAAGTGGGGTGGGGGGGGAGGTCAGTGACCTTTGCATCAGAGGAGGACACGGGGTTGCACAGATGGTTCGGATTTAGTGGGACATCCGGTGTTTGCAAAGGGAGAGAGAGTTTTAACCAGCACAGCATGGTCAGAGGTGGAGGGGTACAGGAGCTGTCTGACAGATCGTTCTACAGTAATTGTATTTTTATATAATCTCACAGACGGTGACTGAGGAAGGAGCTTGTTGATGGAGGGTACCCGGAGGTGAGCAGGTCAGTCACGGTATCAGGAGAGTGACAGTGATGTGATTTCCTGTGTCACGGGTACACACAGTCGTCTCAAGTGAGGAGTTTGTGTGGAGATGCAGCTTCCCTGGAGGTGGAGGAATAGGTGGAACCAGCTGTGGAAAGACATGGTTTGTCAGGTCTGACGATGAGCTGAATGTACCATAACCTTCAGACTGAATCAGAAAACCATTCTTAGGGTATTTGAAATGACAGACGCAGGGGAGATGTGATCCCATGTCTCCATCAGACCCTCAGTGAGATGGTTCCAGTTATAACATGCAGGGATGAAAGCACAGTGTTTGGAGTCTGATTTAATCACCGATTCTGACACAGTGAGGTTAGTTTTGCTGTAGGGTGACAACATTAACGAAAGAAAACACAGGAATTTCACCAATTGCCAGTTGTTCAGCAGACGTGATCAATTGGTATATTACCTTGACAGAAACAGATATTCCCAGTGGTGACAAAAGGGTTCAGTCTGGTTTATTTCAGGTTGGTGAGGGGTGTGGAGTTTTGAAATCAATGCCTTGTGGTGCCACCATCGTTAATTTCGCATGTCCGGAGTGGCGGATCACACAGCACGGAAACAGGCCTTTGGCCGGCCATACCTGTTCTGACCATCCACTCACTGTCTACACTGGTCCCACTTATCAGCACTTGGTTCATAGCCGACTGTATCTCGGCAGTTTCAATGCTCATCCTCTTCGTAAATGTTGTGAAGGGACCTGCCTCCACCACCACCTCGGGCAGTGTGTTCCAGATTTCAGCTACCCTCTGAGTGAGAAATCTCCTCCTCAGATCCCTCTAAACCTCTTCATCCTCTGCTTAAATCCATGCCCTCTGATCGGTGACACCTCTGTCCCAGGATCGGGGCCGATATGGGCATCAGTGAGGCCTTTGATAAGGTTCACATGGTAAGTTGCTGTGGAAAGTCAGATCACACGGGATCCAGGGAGAGCTGGCTCACTGGATGCACAGTTGTCTTGATGGTAGGAAGCAGAGAGTGATGGTGGGAGGCTGTTTATTGGACTCGAGGCCCGGGCCTAGTGAGGTTCCCCAGGGTTACACCCCATTGCCCTCATTACCCATTGATATTTAATTATATGTGCATTTGCACAGTTCATTGAATTCTATGCTCCACTTGATCTTTCATTGATCCTGTTACTATTCTATAGATTTGCTAAGTGTTCCTGTAGGGAAAACTATCTCAGGGTTGTATGTGGTGACATATATGTACTCTGATAATAACATTTACTTTGAACATCAACCACTGCTACTTGTCATCTGGATCAGTAATTTGGTTAAGAATGTACAGGGTAAGGAAAGTAGGTTTGCAGCAAGTTCAAACAATTACTTTTTCTGAAAGATATTAAGTATAAACACTCCACTTTGTTTCCCTCTCCACACTCAACCACCCCCTCCCCCTTACTGTCTTCCCTCTCTGCCCCGTCCTTGCTCTCACCCTGACATTGGACATACGTTCAGGGTGAAAGTGAATTATTTCTGGGGAATCTGAAGGGGGATTCTTCTCTCAGAGGTTGGTGAGAGTGTGGAATGAGCTGCCAGTGGAAGTGGAGAATTTGGGTTTGATTTAGACACTAAAGAGGAATTTGGGTGAGGACATGGATGGGAGGTGTATGGAGGCTCGGGTGCAGTTAGTTGGAACTAAGCAGTAACAACAAAAACAGATCAGCATGGACTAGAAGGGCCAAAAGGGCTGTTTCAGTGCTGCTGCTGCTCTCTGTGCCTCTAACAATATTCTCATTTGTAATTTCCACAATCAGTACTTTGCTACTTCTGACTGAACCCCGAAATTTACTCAAACAATAACTGAAAGACTCTTGGCTGGCTACAAAAAGTGTTCACAAGCTGTGATACTTGCCAAAGGGGATGTTACTCTGTACTGATCAAGCAGGGTGCCCAAACTTTTGTTTCTGGCCCTTTTCCTTTTTGGTTATATTGAAATTGTAAAAGATGGAAATAAAAATGTAATCTTGCTTAAAATATTAAAGAAATGTGTCATCTTTAACTATGCCTTTTGTAATCAGGTCATCTTTTAATCACTTAACTATTCAGAGTAACAGAAATTTTGACCAGGGGTGCCTAAACTTTTGCATGCCACTGTGTATATCCTGTGCCTTTCAAACTGCTTCCAAAAATTCCAGCCATTGCTGCTCTGTTTTCGTCCATGCCCACGTTTTTTTTTAAGATCAATTTTGACCGATTTTTCTCTCAGGCCTCTCTATTTCTCTTTGTTCCACATCGACTTTAGCTTCTCCTTCACTAATGTCAGGGTGGATTTGATCATATTAAATTCACTTGCCCCTAAGTGTTCTTTGGACTTTAGTGACCTAATTAATTCTGGTTCATTACAACACCCAATGCAGAATAGCTGATCCCCAACTGGGCTCAAACATGAGCTGCTCGAAAAAAGCATCTTGTAGGCTTTCTAGGAAATTCCTCCTCTTGAGACCAACACCATCCTAATTTTCCGAATCACCTGCATGACAATCCCCATGACTATCCTAACATTACACTTTTGGCAAGAGTTCTGTATCTCCCATTGTAATTTGTGGACCACATACTTACTACTGTTTGAGGGTCTCGAAACAATTCCCATCAGGGATTTTGTTTTACATGTGCTCTTCCTTAATTCTACCCACTGATATTCTACATCTTCCAACCCTGTGCCACCTCTTTCTCATGTTTTTATTTAATATTTTACCAACAGAGCTACATGACTTGTAGCTTCAAGAAAAATAAGTATCTGGGAAAAAAGAGGACCTGCAGATGCTAGAAATCTAGAGAACTACACACAAAGTGCTGGAGGAGCTCAGCATGTCAGGCAGCATCTATGGATGGGAATCAACATTTCGGGCCAAGACCCTTCACCGGGACTCTTGATACCCACATACCTGGAATATCAACAAGCAAAGACAATAGAAAATAGTGTGAAATAGGGAGAACCTTTGACAAAATTTAGTTTGAGGCTTAAGAAAACCTGCCAAACAGAGCTCAATAATTAACAAATACAACAAAGGCAATAAACACTTTCATCAATACAGACATTGACTTTTTAAAAATAAAAAATATCTTAGTCCCACTTCAATCAGTAAAATTTACAAAGATAAATAAGAACTTTAGAAAACTTCAGAAAAGATTACTTACACTCAAACAGTACTTTAGACAGGAGGAAGAGGAATAACACGAATGAGAAAAAAAATCACACAACAGTCAGATAAAACTTTTAAGTATATATTTTCTTCAAAAGTAAACAGGATTCAGCACTCCAAGTGTGTATATGCAATTGTGCTAAGAAGACCAGAAAACTTAAATGAGAGGCCAACTCAGAAAAATGAATAATCAATATGGAAGAAAACATTAACCAGTGGAATGAGTATGACCCTCCATGGGAGACATCCCAACGATCTGAGCAGACTAGATGGTGACAAGGAAGCATCGAGCACCTGACTGAGAGTTGGACACCTCTTCCCAGAAACAGAGGGATTCCTTGCAGAAATACAGGACAAGCTGGTTAACAAAAAAACTCACAAATACATACAATACAAACAAACAAGGCAATAAATGCAGAAAATGCCAAGAGAAACCAGACACAATCCAACACATTCCAGGATCCTGCAGCAGTTTAACTCAATCTGATTACTTATGCAGGTACAATCAAGTGGCAAATATCATTTACCAAAATCTTGCTTTAAAACACAAACTCATGAATGACCTCCATCACCTCATTAAGGCACCATAAATTGAAGCCATATCCAGTTAGGGACAGAATCTCACAAGTTATATTATAATCAATACATTATAACAGACAGGTTAATCTAAAATAACTATCCGGATATAATATTACAGGATAAACAAGCAGGAACAACTGCTTCAATAGATATCACCATTCTCAACACACACGTGCCTCAACAAATGGGGAATCTCACAACAGGCATTGTCTGTGTTGGCAGTCAGACAACTGAATTATTTTCCATCAAATGAGCTTCCAAATCTTGCTATTCTGTCATTCGTTTCCACGCCCCACTGCTGATTCTCTTCTCCTCATCATACATTCTTATCCCGACCATTGTCCAGAGCCCCAAACTCTGCTCTGTGCGGACCTGCCTCTGGTTTCTGACCCTGCTTCGTTGAACATCCAATGGATGGTTTCCCATTCTGCTTTCAGTCTTTAGAGGAGAGTGGTGTTTTCTAACAACCCTTTAGAAGCAGGGAAAATGGCCCAAAATATGGAAATGAGCCCTGAATAAGGAGGTTAACACCCGATGTCATTCTTCGTCAGCCCAGAGATTTGAGGGGTGAAGAACATCTTAGACAGAACTGCAATCGCTGCGACTTCTTCAGTCAGTAGAAAAATTAAGGGAAACCTCTTCACCCACAGCATGGTGACTGTTTGGACAGCAGGAGATGAACAACAGGGGAGGATTTAAAAGGACTGTCAAGGAACAGAATCACTGGCAGGGTCCAGCCAGCCTGAGTACACTAGTTGTGTTGTAAACTCACAGAGTTCCAAAGACAGAGTTTAAAATAGAACTGATTTATTTGTCTCAGACCCAGAATATTAAACTCCAGTCCCATTAAGGGTAAATATGCAGCAGAAGAAACTCCTCCCATGCCCAGTGACCAGGGTGCAGAACTGGGTGTGGTGAGCAGCAGCAATAATTGCAGAGTTCAGCACCGACAGTCAGTCTTGAAGTAGAATTCAGCAATGGTGTTGGAGAAATATCCAGCATGCAGCTTATTGAAACTTTCTCCCCAGTGTGAACCTGGCGGTGAGTCACAAGCATAACATGCTGTAAGATTTCACTGCTAACGTAATGGCCTCTATGCAATGTTTCACTGCTGAGGTAATTGTTTCTCTGTAGCAGCAATATTTAGGTTATGACTAGAGATAACAGGGTTTGGGAATGCGGGGCTATCCAATGGCAGAAATGTTGTTCTTTCCTGTGAGTCTGGAAGAGAGAATTTCACCACCATTTGCTGGGGAGAGATGAGAAGACGTGAATGGAGAGAGTGGGCCCTTTTTCTTTCTTTTTGTTTTCTTTACTAACCCTATAGTCAAAGTAAGAATTATAAATCTCAATTGTTTAATCACATATTGTGTACAGTTTGTTATTTCAGTGTACTGATTTGGAACGGGTCACATCATGAAGCATCCACCCGAATGAGATTTCTTAAGTTAGCTGGGCTGGGGAGCTATCACTCCAAAAGTTCAGCTGCTAGCCGAAGTGAGAGTTGCATAAGGTTAGATGACTGAGTGAATCGCTTCCCACATTCACAGCAGGTGAACAGCCTCTCCCCAGTGTGAACTCAATGATGCACATTCAGTTGATTTGGTTTGAGAGAATCTTATGCAAAACTCTGAGCAGGAGATCAGCCTCTATCCAGTGTGAACTTGCTGGTGTCTCTCCAGTTGAGATGACGAAGTGAATCCCTTCCCACAGTCTGAACAGGTGATTCGCCTCTCCCTAGTGTGAACTGAACGGTGTGTTTGTAGGGTGGATGACCGAGTGAATCCCTTCCCACAGTCTGAGCAGGTGAACGGCCTCTCCCCAGTGTGATTTCGCTGATGTACTTTCAGTGTAGATGACCGAATGAATCCCTTCCCACACACTGAGCAGGTGAACGGCCTCTCCCCAGTGTGAACTCGCTGATGTACCTTCAGTTCGGATGACTCAGTGAATCCCTTCCCACAGACAGAGCAAGTGAATGGCCTCTCTCCAGTGTGAATTTGCTGATGTCTACTCAGTTTAGATGACCAAGTGAATCCCTTCCCACAGACTGAGCAGGTGAATGGCCATTTCCCTGTGTGGGCTGACTGGTGTCTCTGCAGGTGAGATGACCAATTGAATCCCTTCCCACAGACAGAGCAGGTGAATGGCCACTCCCCGGTGTGAACACGCTGATGTACCTTCAGTTGAACTGACTGAGTGAATCCCTTCCCACAGTCCGAGCAGGTGAATGGCCACTCCCCAGTATGAACTGACTGGTGACTCAGTAGCTGGGATGACAGTGTGAATCGCTTCCCACAGTCTGAGCAGGCAAACGGCCGCTCCCCAGTGTGAACTTGCTGATGTAACTTCAGTTCGGATGAGCGAGTGAATCCCTTCCCACAGTCTAAGCAGGTGAACGGCCGCTCCACAGTGTGAACTCGCTGGTGAGCCATTAGGTTGGATGAGCAAGTAAATCCCCTCCCACAGACTGAGCAAGTGAACGGCCTTTCTCCAGTATGAACTCTCTGATGTCTCTTCAGATTAGATGACATAGTGAATCCCTTCCCACAGTCTGAGCAGGTAAATGGCCTCTCTCCAGTGTGAAATCTCTGATGTGCTTTCAATTCAGAAGACCAGTTGAATCCCTTCCCACAGTATGAGCAGGTGAACGGCCACTCCCCGGTGTGAACTCGCTGATGAACCTTCAGTTCGGATGAGCAAGTGAATTCCTTCCCACAGTCCGAGCAAATGAATGGCCTCTCCCCAGTGTGAACTCGCTGGTGAATCTTTAGCTTTGCTGACTGAGTGAATCCCTTCCCACAGTCTGAGCAGATGAATGGCCTTTCTCTAGTGTGAACTCGCTGATGGACCTTCAGTTCGGATGAGCAAGTGAATCCTTTCCCACAGTCCGAGCAGGTGAATGGCCGCTCCCCAGTGTGAACTCGCTGGTGTGCCTTTAGTTGGGATGAGCAAGTAAATCCCCTCCCACAGTCTGAGCAGGTGAACGGCCTCTCTCCAGTATGAACTCTCTGATGTATCTTCAGATTAGATGACATAGTGAATCCCTTCCCACAGTCTGAGCAGGTGAATGGCCTCTCTCCAGTGTGAAATCGCTGATGTACCTTCAGGTGAGATGACCAGCTGAATCCCTTCCCACAGTCTGAGCAGGTGAACGGCTTCTCCCCAGTGTGAACACGCTGATGTAATTTCAGTTTAGATGAGCAAGTGAATCCTTTCCCACAGTCCGAGCAGGTGAACGGCCTCTCACCGGTGTGAACTCGCTGGTGAGCCATTAGGTCAGATGACCTAGTGAATGCTTCCCCAAAATTCAACAGATGACCAGCCTCTGCCCACTATGAACTGACTTGCATGTTCACAAGTGGGAAGACTGACTGAATCCCTTCTCACCCACAAAACAGGTGAATGGCCTTTCCCAGTGTGAACTTGCTGATGTACCTTCAGTTGAGAAGGCCGAGTGATTCCATTTCCACTGTCTGAGCAGATGAATCGTTCCACCCTGTGCAAAATTACGGGTGCGCCAGTCGGTCAGATGATTCAGTGAATCCTTCCCCACAGTCTGAACAGGAAGGATGATCGAGTGAATCCCTTGCTCCACTTCTTAAATATCTGGACAGAGACAGCAAAACTGGTGTGTTGAGCTCCAGATTCCTGTACACAAATTCCTTGTCATTTTTGACCTGTAAAAAGATTTACAATACCTGTCAATGGGTGCAGGACAACATTTCAGATGAGTTCACATAAGTTGTCAAGGTGTGATCTGGCATCACACTGTTACAGTGAAGTTCAACCCAAGTTGGAGAGAGAAATCACCTTCTAACTGGGCACAGTGCTGGTATCTGGAATGACCATCAAACTCTCTGATGCTCTTCCTGTCTCTATAAGAATGGGGCATTTCTGCCATCTCCAACCTGTGACCTGGCTCAGTTTGACTCTCTCCATTGGTATTATTCCCTGTTCCTGCTGAGATGCATGGGTGCCTGGCCCCACAGTAACTGAAACACTCTCACACAAATAGCCAGCAGTGTAGTGCACGCACCCACCACTCTCTGGGTAAAAAACTTACCCCTGGCATTCCCTCGGTATCTATTTCCAAGCACCTTAAAACTATGTCCTCTCATGTTAGACATTTCAGTCCTGCAAATAAAACCTCTGGCTATCCACACGATCAATGCCCCTCATCATCTTATACACCTAAAAAATGCACTAAACATAGACAAGGTAATTAAACATTGCATGAGGATTTGTTGGAAGTATACAGAATTATGAGGGTACAGATAGCGTAAAGGCAAGCAGCTTTTTCCATTGAGGTTGTGTGGGATGACAACCAAGGTCATGGGTAAGCGGGGAAGGTGAAAATTTAACGGGAACATGTGGAAAAGCTCTTTACTGAAATGGTCGTGAGAGTGTGGAATGAGATGTCAGCACAAGGGGTTCATGTGGGCTCAGTTTCACCATTTGAAAGAAGTTTGGATGGGAGCCTGGATGGTAGGGGTATGGAGGGCGATGGTCCCAGTCAGGTAGTTGCAATAGATACCTTAAATGTTTTTTTTAGCATTGACTAGATGGGCCAAATAGCCTGTTTCCGTACTGAACTCCTCCATGTTTCTGTGACAGAGAAGCTGGCCAAACTTGTTTGGAAAGGAAAAGGTAGGAGTGATCGATATCTGAGGTCTGAACAACATCTGACTGGTGTCAAGAAAACAAACTCTCCCTCATTGTCACAAACACAAAGGAGCTGATTGTGTACTACAGGAGGAATGGAGACAGGCGAACCCCTATTGGCATCAATGGATCTGGGGCTGAGAGGGTGAACAGCTTTAAGATCCTCAGCATAAACATCACCAAGGATCTCAAATGCTCCGTACATACAGGCTGTGTTGTGAAAAGAGCACAGCAGCACCTCTTTCAGCTCAGATGGTTGAAGTTGCTTATTGTGGGCCCCAAATCCTAAGAACTTTCTACAGCGAGACAATAGAGAGCATGCTGACTGGGTGCAGCACTGCCTGGTATGGGAACTGTACTTCCCTCAATCGCAGGACCCTGCAGAGAGTGGTGCAGACAGCCCAGTGCATCTGTAGATGTGAACTTCTCACTATTCAGGAGATGTACAGAGACAGATGTGTAGAGGGCCCAAAGGATATTGGGGACCCAATTCACCACAACCACAAACTGTTCCTACTGCCACCATCCAGGAAACGGTACCACAGCAAAAGGACCAACAGGCTCCAGGACATCATCTTCTACCAGGCCATCAGACTGATTAATTCATGCTGATATAATTGCATGTTGATGTTATATTGACTGTTCTATGTATAAACAATATATTATAAATTACTATAAATTACACATTGCACATTTAGATGGAGAGTAACGTAAAGACTTTTACTCCTCATGTATATGAAGTATGTATGTAATAAAGTCAATTCAATTTGACTCAATTTACCCTCTCCACTATCCGTTCAGTCACTCTGGCTCCCATTCCCCCTACAACTTATTTTAACCACTTCACCCTCTCACCACACTAGCTCCAGCAAGCCTTAATACCAGGATATTAGTCCCCTCCTTGTTCCATTCCCATAACTAATGAATCCCCTAACACTTATTTGACTTTCCACTGCCAGGAAATCCCCCCAACAGTTTCTAAAGTGGTCCACCTGCTGTTGTGTGGGATGTCCGCAAGAGTACTCTTCGATGGCTGTTTAACCTCATTCACCTGCCTGTCACCCAGTTTCCTGCGTCCTGCACCTTGGGTGTAACTCACCTCTCTTCATGTCACATCTATCACCCCCTCTGACTCCCAGCTGATCCAGAATTCAACAATTTCAAGTCCGAGCTCCTTCAAGTGCAGGGCTACAAGCTGCAGCTGGATGCACATCTTGTAGGTGAGGGCATCAGGGACACTGGAAGTCTCTGCACCTTCCCTCCAATACCCCCTCTAATTTCTAATGACCAGTGTGCACATAAATCATGCACTGTGCTTATTTTTACCCAGTGACAACATGTGCACAGTGATTTTTATATAGTTAGGTATTCATTTTAAGAGCTAGGAAATCACTGTCGATGAGAACTATGATCTCCTCTGGGTTTGATCGAGTTCATCTGCTTTCTCACACAAACTATGTAGCAGGACTGTAACAGGTAATGAAGGACTTTCTTACCAGAGCTTTTGCACATTGTGCATATGTGGTTTAATTACGCTTTAAAAAGTCAGATTTCCAAATATCACTCCACTTCTTCCCACTTGTAAGTTCTACAGCAACTTTTGCATTGCCACAATACACACATGTGACACCAGTTTCTAGATTAGACAAAAACATTTCCCCCGAACTCTCCTGATGAATTAAGGATATATTAAATAAAATCATTTTGAACCTATGTAACCTCTGGCTAAAAGAATAATTGGGACTGAATAGGAATATTTGAACCAAAGTAAACACTGTCTTCAGTGGTTAGCTAAGACAGGCTCATTATCAGTTCTCTGTGACTTGCAGAGTGACATACTGAGCGATGATAATATACACTGTACCCTCATTAGTTGATAACATTATACATTGTACCCTCTTTTGAGTAAAAGGAGGAGGACTCTCTGATAAGGACAGGAATAAACATCTGTTTGTAATTAAGTCAGGGCCTTGCAAAGGGAATAACTGATAAGGACTGGATAGTATAGATAGATAGATAGATAGATAGATAGATAGATAGATACTTTATTCATCCCCATGGGGAAATTCAACATTTTTTCCAATGTCCCATACACTTGTTGTAGCAGAAACTCATTACATACAATCCTTAACTCAGTAATAATATGATATGCATCTAAATCACTAGCTCAAAAAAAAGCATTAATAATAGCTTTAAAAAAAAAGTTCTTAAGTCCTGGCAGTTGAATTGTAAAGTCTAATGGCATTGGGGAGTATTGACCTCTTCATCCTGTCTGAGGAGCATTGCATCGACAGTAACCTGTCACTGAAACTGCTTCTCTGTCTCTGGATGGTGCTATGTAGAGGATGTTCAGGGTTTTCCATAATTGACCGTAGCCATCTGTAATTAAAACCTTCAGTCAGCAAACTCTCTTATTTAATTAAGTTTGGAGCCAACAGACTTAGTGCGCGTACCAGTTCAAATAACATCTTGCAATAGGAATGTATGGGGCTTACTATGTATAAATATATGGCTGTAACCTGACTAAATCAGTCCACTAGTCAGATGGTGGCAGTGCTTACGTGCCTTCCCTTTGACAAATGGGTCTCAAACTCCTGCAGGAAAATGAACTGTGGTGACGATAAGAAGCTGGTCTCCCGAGTTTTATTCAACTTCAACATTTGGAGTCACAAACACGATCCCAATATAGGGAGTGCTGAGCAGATGGGTTGAATGAAGATGTAAAGTGGAACAGTATATTATCAGCAAGTTGGAGGAATAATACATGTGACAAAGGGATAGAGGTATGAACTGCAGAAGGAACGCCAAAGGTTGGGAGCCACTAAAAGCGGAGCGTGAATGGGTGGATGGGCACTAAAAAACGAGAGCAGGAAAAACAACGTCAGCAAACCAAGGCCGGCCCAGATAGGAGAGAAGGGCAGGAATATCAGTCTAAAGTTCGAACTGATAGGGAAACAAGGGATCCCAAACCCATGTCTGTCATATCGACCCTGTTTGAGGACAGTGACCGTGATGAGGAGTGGGCACTCACCGTACCTCTCCTACCTTACCAGGGGCCAAGTTCACCCAGTGCTCCCGAACTCCAATCCTCCCAGTACCCAGATACGGTGGCCACTCAGGTAAAACAGCGGCATAGGGAAGGGATGTCACTACATCCTGAGATCCAGAAAGGGAATACCGACGATTATTCCGAGACAGGGAGCGAAGAATCCAATAAATCCCCAGAGTTAGTGACTCCACAAAGACAACTGCCCACCCAAATGCTGCCCAATCCACGAGCAGGAGGAGGGACAGCGCTCAGTGATTCCTGTGTATGCACCCTGGAAGCCTCGAGAAATGATAATGATCATGAATCAGGCCCCAGGTAGAAAAGAAAAAGCAGCACAGTTTGCTCAGTGTGACCACAGTACCATACAAATGTTTAACATGACCCTGCAAGATTTATTCAGTCTCTGCTGCATGATTCTCTCAGCTGATGAAGGACGGAAATGGAAGGCAGAATTGAGAGACCAAACCTATCAGGAGTTACAAGCGGGAAACCATAATGAGAATGAACAGAGAGACCAGATCATTCAAGCCTTGGAAAGGGCTCTCCAGCAACCTGTAAACATCTCTAAAGTACCTGAATGCAAACCTAAGCCTGGGGAATCGGGACCAGACTATTGGGAGTGATTTGTGGCCTGCTACGGCACTTTCACAGGAGACCAAGCCTGTCCCCCCAGTTTACCGAAGCCTGGGGAATGGGGACCAGACTATTGGGAGTGATTTGTGGCCTGCTACGGCACTTTCGCAGGAGACCAAGCCTGTCCCCCCCAGTTTACCTAAGCCTGGGGAATCGGGACCAGACTATTGGGAGTGATTTGTGGCCTGCTACGGCACTTTCACAGGAGACCAAGCCTGTCCCCCCAGTTTACCTAAGCCTGGGGAATGGGGACCAGACTATTGGGAGTGATTTGTGGCCTGCTACGGCACTTTCACAGGAGACCAAGCCTGTCCCCCACCCCCCCCCCCCCAGATTACCGAAGCCTGGGGAATGGGGACCAGACTATTGGGAGTCATTTGTGGCCTGCTACGGCACTTTCACAGGAGACCAAGCCTGTCCCCCCCCCCCCCCCCCAGATTACCGAAGCCTGGGGAATGGGGACCAGACTATTGGGAGTCATTTGTGGCCTGCTACGGCACTTTCGCAGGAGACCAAGCCTGTCC
Source organism: Hemitrygon akajei (assembly GCF_048418815.1). NCBI lineage: Eukaryota > Metazoa > Chordata > Chondrichthyes > Myliobatiformes > Dasyatidae > Hemitrygon > Hemitrygon akajei. The sequence goes on along the minus strand of NW_027331975.1, from coordinate 1,596,089 downwards.
CCCCCAGCTTACCTAAGCCTGGGGAATCGGGACCATACTATTGGGAGTGATTTGTGGCCTGCTACGGCACCTTCACAGGAGACCAAGCCTGTCGCCCCCACCTTACCTAAGCCTGGGGAATGGGGACCAGACTATTGGGAGTGATTTGTGGCCTGCTACGGCACTTTCACAGGAGACCAAGCCTGTCCCCCCAGTTTACCGAAGCCTGGGGAATGGGGACCAGACTATTGGGAGTCATTTGTGGCCTGCTACGGCACCTTCACAGGAGACCAAGCCTGTCCCCCCAGTTTACCTAACCCTGGGGAATGGGGACCAGACTATTGGGAGTGATTTGTGGCCTGCTACGGCACTTTCACAGGAGAGCAAGCCTGTCCCCCGACCCCCCCAGTTTAATGCCCTACTGCTCCAAAACTTACCAACTAAGCCAACATGATTAAAACAGATAATATGGACTGGCCTGACAATGACCGAAATCGAATGTGACTAGCTTTGACATATTACTGGGACCTGATTTTTGATTCCTGATCAACCCCGAAAGGAACTAATATTTAAAGTGAACATGTTCAGCAGGAAGAAGGATGTGAATGGGCTATATCTGGGGATCAGAAATGGGAACAAAAACCTACCAAGGGACAGGTGGGGACAACAACCCGTTTAGAAATTGACAAGCAAGGATGCTTCCTACCGTGAGTACCACCCCTCAGGAAGAGCCCAATGTAATATTGACAGTTGCTGGAGTTTCAATTCCGTTTATGATTGATATGGGGGCAACCACAACCACTCTCGATCAGGAAATAGTATCGGAAAAGGACTTCCAGCTATCAGACGCTACAATCACTCTGTCTGGTTTCGAAGGCACGGAGCGTACGTATTCACGTACCCAGCCACTGCAGGTGGAATTCCAGGGGAAGCAGTGTGAGGTTTCATTTACAGTCACCACCAGACAGGGGAGTAATCTCATAGTGAGAGAGTTGCTCTGTCCGTTGGAAGTCGAGATTCTATGCACGGACAAGGATAGCACGCTGGAACTGCAAACAACTGATAGCTTCCTCTGATCACCCAGTGGTGGGCACTTTTTCTGGACTCCACTGCATTTGAACCCCGTCTGCCAGTGGCCAGCTACCATGTGACTCTGTGCTATGGCCCTACATGGTGCTCAACTGAGGAAAGCCAATATTATGCACCCCTCGAGGGACAGAAATTCCCAGTCACGGTGATTGGAGAGGTTAAAGGAAGAGACGACATTGCATTTCTGGTTGAAGTTCCAGATTTCTTTTGATGACAGACAGGACTGGTGGTTCCCCATACCACCGTTAGGGTTTGCCCTGGGTTCAAGCCAAAGAGACTAGGGCTCCTTGCCCACACCCTGACAAAACAGGCCTCCAGCACCAAGGGAAACTGGCAAGACTTGGCGCGGGCCAACTCCGATACTGGAAGGAGTCTGAGGTGAAGACAGGACATCTGGTAAGACATTCTTTTAATAGTGACCGAACCCAAGATGTTGTCCCCCATCTCTGTGCAATTTCAGTCCATGAAGTCAGCCCTCCTGTCCGGATCACAGTGAAAGAAGGACAGACTCTCCCATCCATTCCGCAATACCCCCTCTAGCCCGTCTGGATCACAGTGAAAGAAGGACAGACTCTCCCATCCATTCTGCAATACCCCCTCTAGCCTGAGGCAACGTTTTATGAGGATGGAAACTCTTTTGTGGATCCAGCAGGAAAATGATATTCTGGCTATGCAATAGTGATGGACAGTGAAGTAATTGAGCAGGCATCTTTTGAAGCAGCTGTCTCCACCCAGAAGGCTGAGCTGTTTGCTCTGACTCGTGCATGTATCCAAGCAACAGACTAAAGTAGGAACGTTTACACAGACTCCCGTTATGCATTTGGAATTGTACATGACTACAGGGCTCTCTAGGAACATGGGGATTCCTGACTTCCTTTGGCCACCCCATTAGTAATGCCACCTTTGTAATGAACTTACACACCACTCTACAGCTACCTCAAGTTATTTCTTTTCAGGGAAACACCTCTGTGGAGGAGTGCAAACTGTAGTCCCATATGAGGTGCCAGAAAGTCCCTGGCCTAAGTTTTCGGATCACCCAGCAGGACAGGTTTGTGTTCCTACATAGTTTTTACTAATATCAGTTGATCAGAAACATGATTTTACACACCTGGGAAAGGAGGGAATGGTTGGTAACCTGTACCCTGCACACCGGGTACGACTCCCTAGACAGGTGGATCTTTTTCGTGTCTACAATTGGATTTTATTGCATTCCCTAGAGCACATTGCTACAGATATTGCTTAGTTATTATAGATGTGTTTAGTAGATGGATTGAAGCTATTCCAACTGCCATCAATACTGCTGTGACTGTTGTGAAGGTATTATTACGGGAAATAATTCCCAGGTACGGCCTGCCAGAGATGCTGAGCTCTGACAATGGCCCACACTTTATGGTGAAAGCAAACGAAGGGGTATGTAACAAACTAGCTATCAAGCAACAATTCCACTGTGTACACCACCCATGGGCCGCTGGCAGAGTGGAAAGAGCCAATGGCATTCTGAAGAGTAAATTGGCCAGATTAACAGCGGAGACTGGACTCACTTGGTTGAAGGTCCGACCATTAGCCCGATTCCACATGAGGGTTACCCCACAGGGGAAAACAGGGTTGTCACCAGCTGAAATCATTTCTGGACGGCCCATGAGGACACCCTGGGAACAAAGTCTCAGGATTAAAGGCAAAGTGAATAAGAATAAGGAACCTTGGTTCTCGATGGATATTGGAACTCTGATAAAGAAGAGAGAGATGTATGACGTGTATAAGAAACAGGGAGCAAAGAAGGTACTTGAGGAGTATAAAAAGTGCAAACAAATACTTAAGGGAGAAATCAGGAGGGCTGAAAGAAGACATGAGGTAGCGTTGGCAGTCAAGGTGAAGGATAGTAAGAGCTTCCACAGGTATAGTAATAGCAAAAGGATAGTTAAGGGATAAAATTGGTCATCTTGAAGATCAGAGTGGTGGGCTACGTATGGAACCAAAAGAAATTGGGGAGATGTTAAATGGTTTTTTGTGTCTGAATTTACTAAGGAAACTGGCATGGAGTCAATGGAAATAAGGCAAACAAGTATTTAGGTCATGGAACCTATACAGAGAGAAGAGGAGGAGGGCCTTGCTACCTTGAGGCGAGTAGATAAATCTCCAGGACCTGACAGGGTGTTCCCTCGGACCTTGAAGGAGACGAGTGTTGAAATTGCAGGGGCCCTGGCAGATATATTTAAATGTCATTATCTACGGGTGAGGTGCCAGAGGATTGGAGGATAGCTCATGTTGTTCCATTGCTTAAAAAAGGCTCTAAAAGTAATTCTCGAAATTATAGGCTGGTAAGTTTGATGTTGGTAGTGGGTAAAATATTGGAAGGAGTACTGAGAGACAGGATCGACAATTATTTAGATAGACAGGGACATTAGGGAGAGTCATCATGGCTTTGTGTGTGGTAGGTCAAGTTTAACAAATCTATTAGAGTGTTTTGAGGAGGTTACAAGGAAAGTGGATGAAGGCAAGGCAGCGGATGTTGTCTACATGGACTTCAGTAAGGCTTTTGGCAAGGTCCCGCATGGGAGATTAGGTAGTAAATTGGATTAGACATTGGCTCAATGGGAGAAGCCAGAGATTGGTAGTGGAGGATTGTTTCTCTGAGTGGAGGCCTCTGACTAGTGGTGTGCCACAGGGATCAATGCTGGGTCCATTGTTATTTGTCATCTTTATCAATGATCTGGATGATAATTTGGTAAATTGGATCAGCAAATTTGCTGATGATACAAAGACTGGAGGTGTAGTGGTCAGTGAGGAAGGTTTTCAAAGCTTGCAAAGGGATCTGGACCAGCTAGAAAAATGGGCTGAAAAATGGCAGATGGAGTTTAATACAGACAAGTGTGAGGTGTTGCACTTTGGAAGGAAAAACCAATGTAGAACATATAAGGTAGATGGTGGGGCACTGAGGAGTGCAGTAGAACAGAGGGATCTAGGAATACTGATACAAAATTCCCCAAAAGTGGCGTCACGGGTAGATAGGGTAGTAAAGAGAGCTTTTGATACATTGACCTTTGTAAATCAAAGTATTGAGTATAAGAATTGGAATGTTATGGTGAGGTTGTATAAGGCATTGGTGAAGCCGAATTTGGAGTATCGTGTGCAGCTGTGGTCACCGAATTACAGGAAGGATATTAATAAGGCTGAAAGAGTGCAGAGAAGGATTATGAGGATGTTGCCGGGACTTGAGAAACTGAGTTACAGAGAAAGGTTGAATAGTTTAGGACTTCATTCCTAGGAGTGTAGAAGAATGAGGGGAGACTTGATAGAGGTATATAAAATTATGATGGGTACAGATAGAGTGAATGCAAGCAGGCTTTATCCACTGAGGCTAGGGGAGAAAAAAAAACAGAGGACATGGATTAAGGGTGAAGGGCGAAAAGTTTAAAGGGAATATAAGGGGGGGCTTCTTCACAACTGGGTCAGACTGATACTGGCATAACAGGTTCTTCTGGGCACATTCTGTCTCACTCCCAAATATTTCCTACTTTCCTTTGTACAGGTACGTAATGTCTAAAGGACCAGTGTTTGAGTAAATGAGACTCACCAAACTTTCTCCTGACTGAATCACTGGAATCTCCGAGTCAGATGTGTTCTCTCCAGTTGATGCTCTCAATCCTTGGGCTGCTTCACTTGTTGCTGTTCCCTCGTCTTCAGTCGTGATCTTTCTTCCAATAAACCTCTCACCACAGGTCTAACTTTAACCAGAGAGACAATGAAGCACATTAATAATGAAAAGGAGAACTAAACATTTCTGCTTAATGTTACTAAGAACAAAACTCACTGAAATTTAAACACTGAAGGCAGATTTAATGATCTCAGTGAACAATCTTTTATTGTCCCTCACATGTCACAGAATGATATGGGATAAGAAGGAGCCATCATTCAGTCATGGTAAGACATAAGACACAGGAACAGAATTAGGTGATTCGATCCATCTGGTCTGCCCACCACTCAACCATGGCTGATGTTTATTCCAACACCATATTCCTGCCTTCCTCCTGTAACCCTGAAGCTACTCAGCAATCATGAATATATTAATCTCTGTCATAAATATACCCAAATGGCAGCCTCAACCAACCTCTGTGGCAACAAATTCCACAGATCAGACATCATTTGGCCAAATTTTATTTCTCCTCTCAGTTTTAAACGGAAGCTTCTTTATTCCAATACTGTGCCATCAGATCACAGTCTAATGGAAACATCCTCTCCATGTCCACTGTATCCAGGCTTTTCAGCATTTGGTAGGTTTACTTAACCAAACATCCCCCACCACCCCCACTGTCCCCCTGAACTCCATTGAGCACAGGTCCAGAACCATCAAATGTTCCTCAAACATAACGCCGAACATTCCTGAGATTATTCTTGTAAACCTTGTTCGCAACAACTGTACTGAACACATTTCTAAGAATAACAAGCTAATTGGTACCAGGGTAATTTGCAGGGAAAAGTTGTGGTTACTTTATTGTTCAACTATCACAGAGTGAGCCATTTCCACTTCCACATTAAAAACGGTACATTTCAGGAAACATAAACCAATCCAGAGTGAATGTAATAAAAAGAAATTGGTATTACCAAACTGCTCAGCATGTAAGGAACAGCTGTGGGGAGAGGAACAATCTTTACAATTCAGGTTAATTACATTTTGTCAGGATGACTTCATTTTCAGTTTTTAGTGCAGATCTCCAGCAACTTGAGATTCTGCCCGATTTCCACCGCTTTATCCAGCTTTGACTTCCACAAAATGCAAGTGATTTTAAAGGGCTGGGCTGCTGGAAGCACATTACCAGACCTGGTGTGATTGCAACTGTGTCTGACAGAGGCATAAATGGTTCTTCTGGGCACATTCAGTCTCACCAACTATTTCCCACCTTCTATTGTACAGGTATGTAATGTATAAAGGACCAGTGTTTGAGTAAATGAGACTCACCAAACTTCCTCCTCACTGACTCACTGGGAACTCCAAGTCAGCTGATTCAGAGTTGTTCTCTCCAGTTGATGCTCTCAGTCCTCGGGCTGGTTCACTTGTTGCTATTCCCACATCTTCAGCCATGGTTGGCTTCTAGTTGGGGTTTTTCTTCCAATAAACCTCTCACCGCAGGTCTAACATTAACCAGAGAGATAATGAAGCACATTAACAATGAAAAGGAGAAGCAAACATTTCTGCTTAATGTTACTAAGAACAAAACTCACTGAAATTTAAACGTTGAAGCCAAATATAATAATCTCAGTGAACAATCTTTTATTGTCCCTCACACATCACAAAACAATATGGGATAAGAAGGAGCCATCATTCTGTCATGGTAATGCATAAGACACAGGAACAGGATTAGGTGATTTGATCCATCTGGGCTATAAACGTGCAGGAGCAATGTGTGGTTAAGTGCCATGCTCAAGGATACAACGCACTGCCTGGCCCGAGGCTCAAACTCATGACCTTCAGATGGCTTAACCACTCGGCCACGTGCACATCACTCTCCCCCCTAGACTTCCCAGTCCCTCGGTAAAGCAGGCAGTGAAATCAAAGATCCCCACAACCTGGGACGTTCTCCTTTCTCACCCACCCCAGTCTGGGAGAAGACACAACAGCCAGAAAGCTCAACTGCAAATGTGACCAGCCTCAGGAAACGAGGCGAGTTGGGGGAAGTTAACGAGACTCAGTGACCAATGTCAGATCCCCCAACACAACATAGAGGAAGCATCCTGACCCAGCCAGGGACTCTAAGCACACACCATGTCATCTTGCATCACGTATTTGCTGCACAAATCACTCTCTCACCTAGATGGGGTCAGTTGTGCTGTGAGGATTACATTCCTTGACTTCTCTAGTGCCTTTAACACCATCCAGCCCAAGATCTTAAGGCACAAACTAACGGAGATGGGAGTAGACTCTCACATGGTGGATTGGATAGTGGACTACTTGACAGATAGACCTCAGTATGTGCGGTTGGGAGACTGTAGGTCTGACACGGTGGTCAGCAGCACAGGAGCGCCGCAGGGAACCATACTCTCTCCGGTCCTGTTCACCCTGTACACATCAGACTTCCAATATAACTCGGAGTCCTGCCATGTGCAGAAGTTCGCTGATGACACAGCCATAGTGGGGTGTGTCAGGAATGGACAGGAGGAGGAGTATAGGAAATTGATACAGGACTTTGTGATATGGTGCAACTCAAACTACCTGCGTCTCAATATCACCAAGACCAAGGAGATGGTGGTGGACTTTAGGAGATCTAGGCCTCATATGGAGCCAGTGATCATTAATGGAGAATGTGTGGAGCAGGTTAAGACCTACAAGTATCTGGGAGTACAGTTAGACGAGAAGCTAGACTGGACTGCCAACACAGATGCCTTGTGCAGGAAGGCACAGAGTCGACTGTACTTCCTTAGAAGGTTGGCGTCATTCAATGTCTGCAGTGAGATGCTGAAGATGTTCTATAGGTCAGTTGTGGAGAGCGCCCTCTTCTTTGTGGTGGCGTGTTGGGGAGGAAGCATTAAGAACAGGGACGCCTCATGTCTTAATAAGCTGGTAAGGAAGGCGGGCTCTGTCGTGGGCAAAGTACTGGAGAGTTTAACATCGGTAGCTGAGCGAAGGGCGCTGAGTAGGCTACGGTCAATTATGGAAAACCCTGAACATCCTCTACATAGCACCATCCAGAGACAGAGAAGCAGTTTCAGCAACAGGTTACTATCGATGCAATGCTCCTCAGACAGGATGAAGAAGTCAATACTCCCCAATGCCATTAGGCTTTACAATTCAACCGCCAGGACTTAAGAACTTTTTTTTTAAGCTATTATTAATGCTTTTTGATTTAGATGCATATCATATTTTTACTGAGTCAAGTATTGTATGTAATTAGTTTTTGCTACAACAAGTGTATGGGACATTGGAAAAAAAGGTTGAATTTCCCCATGGGGATGAATAAAGTATCTATCTATCTATCATCACAAAGTGAAGGGTAGGGCAGATTGACAGTAAACAGCCTCACGTGACCTGTTGGTGGGTCTCCCGTTTCAACTCTGCAGAAATAGACAGCCTGGGCTCCAGGTTTGGATCGTTCAATGCAGATTAAGTGAAGTCTACACATTTTTGACCAGACCAGATAATCGAAAAAATAAATGAGTAATTGGTCCTCAGTTCGGGGCTCACGGCCAACATCAGATCTCCCTGCTTGGGATCGGTCTCAATACTCACCGATGGGAACGCAATATCTTCAGCCCACAGACAGTGATCCCGACCCCTGGCTCCCCCACCCAGGAGGTGAGGACCCTTCCCTCGATCCCACAGATGATGCACTTCAGCACTGAGCGGAAAAGAAAACACCGCCCGGCCGGAGACAGTGAACATGCGCGAAGTGAGTGTCACATCATCCGGAGGGCAGGGCCTCGGAAACAGATGCACAGGTGCCGCCCATCTGCTGTTAAATGGGAGGGGCAAACGGGATCACGTGACCAGTCGGGTCTCCCACCCCAGGCAGAGTTTTCCAGCTACCCACCATTCTGTGTAAAGAAACAAACTTGCTGCTTACATCTCCTCTCACCATAAATATATTAGACATTTCAACCCCCAGGAAAAATAGATTGTCTGTCCACTCAGAATCAGAATCAGGTTTATTATCACCGGTGTGTGTCATGAAATTTGAAAACCATGCAGCAGCAGTTCAATGCAATACATATTATAGAAGGAAAAAAAACCCAAAGTAAAATAATAAAAATAAACAACTAAATTATTTACAGCATATCTGGGACCCTTACTCTTTGTGATTTTGATAAATGACCTGGATGAGGAAGTGGAGGGATGGGTTAGCAAGTTTGCTGATGACACAAAGGTTGGGGGAGTTGTGGATAGTGTCAGAGGTTACAGTGGGACATTGATAGGATGCAAAAATGGGCTGAAAAGTGGCAGATGGAGTTCAACTAAGATAAGTGTGAAGTGGTTCATTTTGTTAGGTCAAACATGATGGCAGAATATAACATTAATGGTAAGACTCTTGGCAGTGTGGAGGATCAGAGGGATCCTGGGGTCCCAGTCCATAGGACACTCAAAGTTGCTACGCAGGTTGACTCTGTGGTTAAGAAGGCATATGATACATTGACCTTCATCAATCATAGGATTGAATTTAGGAGCCGAGAGGTAATGTTGCAGCTATATGTGATGCTGGTCACACCCCACTGTGCTCAATTCTGGTTGCCTCACTACACAAAGCATGTGGAAACCACAGAAATGGTGCAGAGGATATTTACACAGATGTTGCCTGGATTGGGGAGCATGCCTTATTAGAATAGTTTGAGTGAACTCGGCCTTTTCTACTTGGAGCAACGGAGGATGAGAGGTGACCTGATAGAGGTGTATAAGATGATGAGAGGCATTGATCATGTGGATGGTCAGAGACTTTTTCCCAGGTCTGAAATGGTTATGAAAAGACAGCACAGGTTTAAGGTGCTGGGGAGTAGTTGCAGAGGAAATGTTACGGATAAGTTTTTTTACTCAGAGTGTGTGGAATTGGCTACCGGCAACGGTGGTGGAGGAGGGTAGAATATGGTCTTTTGGATAGGTACCTGGAGACACTGGAGAAAAATAAAGAAATACTAGCTTAGAAAAATAGAAGGCTATGGGTAACCATAGTAATTCCTAAGGTAGGGACATGTTGGCACAACTTTGTGGGCCGAAGGGCTTGTATTGTGCTGTAGGTTTTCTTTGTTTCTGTGAATACATTAAAAATCGTGCAACAAACAGAAATACTATATATTTTAAATGTGAGGTAGTGTTCAAGGGTTCAATATCCATTTAGCAATCGGATGGCAGAGTGGAAGAAACTGTTCCTGAATCACTGAGTGTGAGCCTTCAGACTTCTGTACCTCCTTACCTGCTGGTAACATTGAGAAAACCACATGCCCTGGGTGCTGGAGGTCCTTGATAATGGACGCTGCCTTTCTGAGACATGGCTTCTAATCCTCGGGTAATCTTATAAACGTCTATACAGTCTCACCCCAGACGGCACAGCTCCGGAGAAAACAACACAATTTTGTCCAACCTCCCGTTAAAGCTCAGGCCCTCTAATCCAGGCAATATCCTGGTAAACCTTTTCTGCGCCCACTCCAAAGCCCCGATATCCTTCCGAGAATGGGGGCGACCAGAACTGTATGAAACACTCCAGATGTGGTCTAACTAGTTTTATAAAGCTGCATCACAACTTCCCGACTTTTGAACTCAATGCTTCAACTAATAAAGACAACCATACCATTTGCCTTCTTAACCACCCGATCAATCTCTGCAGTCTCTTTCAGGGAGCGATGAACTTGGAGTCAAAGATCCCTCTGATCATTAACACTGTTCAGGGTTTTGCATTTAACAGTGTACTGTCGCATACATTCGACCTACCGAGCTGCCAAGATGATCATCACTAATTAAATCTCACTGAGATTTCTCAGGTCCTGTTGAATTTATTGCCAAGTGCACAAATACCGGAAGGTACAGGTACAGAGAAACACTGACTTGTGGCAGCATCACAGGCAAGTACAGTCAGATAACACACGGAACACAAATTGTACAATTTTCCGTCAGTAACAATTTAGAAACATGTTTACGTCATCCTGCTAATAGGACCAGAACAACAGGGGCTGAGCGGCGGCTCATCTCAGACGGTTCGGTGTGAAGGTCTCACAACCCGGACCGACCCCGGCAGATTCTGTGAAGGAAGCGAGGCGAGGCCGCCAGTTCGGGAAAGTTCATCCCCTCCCCCTTCAGGTTTCACCGATCACCTTGTGTTTCTCTCTCCCTCCCCACCCCCACCTTGTATTCTCCAGTCTTGCCGAAGGGTTTCGGCCGGTAATGTCGACTGTATTCTTCCCCTAGATGCTGCCCGGACTGCTGAGTTCCTCCAGCATTTTGTGCGCGTTGCTCGCATTTCCAGCAACTGCAGATTTTCTCTTGTTTGAGTTCGGGAAAGTTAACTCACTACCCAACGTCAGACCTCCCCGCTCGGGACCGGCTTCAATACTTACCGAAGGGAAATTGTTGGTGTTGCCCCGCAGAGAATAATCCGTCTCCGGCTCCCCGTCCAAGGGGGCGAGAAGCCCCTCCCGATCCCGATCTCACCGCCGACCTGCTTTCACAAAGAACGAAAAAACACAGCCTTTCCCGGGAATGTGAGCATGCGCAATCTGCTTATTGCGTCACGGGCGTTGGGCGGAGCCTCGGAAAATGCTGACGATCCGCGGCAAAACAGGATCACGTGACTCGGTGACTGTTCCTCCCCCTTCACATATTGCCCGACCCACCGCCGCATTTCCCAAATTATTTCATTATTTCCCTATATTATTTCCATATTTACACCAGACTCGTATTTAGTTTTTCCCTCCATATCTTCCCCGATCCCTTTCCCTCCAGCCCCAGGTCACAGAGTTCTCAGCGTTATAATTTCGATTCCCATCCCATCCCGACACACAATTCAGACCCACACAGGAAATGTGCGGGTTTCAGTTAAATCAGTCTATGTTTATAAACACTTAATTATTAGCCCAGCCGTTAAACCGATAAAACTCGAGTACAGCAGCACGTGGGTGACGTAAGACACCGCGCCCGTCAGGGCAGATCCCGGTGTGGGGAGCCCATGTGTGACGTCAGGCGAGTGGGGGGGGGCTGTGTGACGTCACCTGTGGGGGAGCGCTCGTATTTAAAATCACTTTAATGGATTTTTCGGTGGGACAACAACATTAATCACGGGTTTCATCACTGAATCCAGTGTTATGAGATGTAAAGTCCCCTGTTAGGTGTCCGGCTGTGCCGTGTTGTTGGTGGAGTGGGCAGCGTAGTGTTTGTCTCGATTCGGGTCACAACACCAGAATTGCCAGCGGGGTCCACACTGATGCACCATCAATAACTCACGCTGAGACTTAGGAAACGAGATATCGGCTTTTATTGACTGGAAGAATAAACAACACTACATCCTGGGGAAAATGAGGGACAGCAGCAGCCCACAGTCGCCTTTATACAGGGGTCTGTGGGAGGAGCCACAGGAGCAGTCAGCAGGGTCTGTGGGAGGAGCCACAGGAGCAGTCAGACAGGTATATCTAGTTCACCACACACACACACACACACACACACACACACACACACACACACACACACAGTGTATTAGTCAACAGAAAACCTCTCGTCTAGATAGATAGATACTTTATTCATCCCCATGGGGAAATTCAACTTTTTTCCAATGTCCCATACACTTGTTGTAGCAAAACTAATTACATACAATACGTAACTCAGTAAAAAATATGATATGCATCTAAATCACCATCTCAAAAAGCATTAATAATAGCTTTAAAAAGTTCTTAAGTCCTGGCGGTAGAATTGTAAAGCTTGTAAAGGTAAACTCAACACCCTGACAGTGTGGACCATAGATACCCCTTCCTCTCAGAGTCAGGGAATCATTCAGACAGCTGACCGCTGAGAGGAATTATATTTATTGGTCATTAAATTTCGCCCAGATTCGTTTGGACGGATTCGATGTGGAGTTCGGGGTATCACAGTGAAAGGGCCGAACGGCCGAACTCTCTCCGTTGTCCAAACACCCTTCCTGGTAAGGCGACACTTCACCTGTGAATCTTCCGGGGTCGCCCATTGTGTCCGCTGCTCCCGATGCGGCCGGCTCTACACTGGTGACACCGGCTCCTCCGCAGTTGTGCGGGGTAGGGTTGTTTTTTTTCGGGGGGGGGGGGGCGGTCGATGATATTGTTCCCTTTTGTGCGGGAGGGGTGGATTTTGGGGGTTTGATGATCGGGATGCTGTCTTTTTGATGCGGGGGTTGAGGTGGAAGTTTGATTTTTCTCTCTGAACGACTTTCATGCTCTTTCTTTGTTTCGTGGTTTTCTGGAGAAGAGGAAAAGCTCAAGAATTGTTTACGGATACCAGCTTTGATAATAAATTAACCTTTGAACTATCCGCTCCGAGCGGGACTTCCTGGTGTCCAAACATTTTCATTCCGATTCTCTCTGGGGAATCTACTGATGTTGAAAATGATCATAACATGATAAGGAATGGCTACAAGTGGCACATGCAACTCGTTCATTATCTGATCCAGAAACACGTTATGTCCAGATTGAAAAAGAATTGCTCAGCATTCTGTTTCCTTGTGAGGCATTTCATCAGTTTGTGTCAGGGCAATCTTTTGATGTTGAAAATGATCATAAACCTCTGATTGCATTGTTTTATGCGGGAGGTGGAGTGGGAGTGTGATTTTTCTCTCTGATAGATGATGCCCGGCCGGCTGAGTTCGGCCAGCGTTTTGTTTGTGTTGCTTTGGATTTCCAGTATCTGCAGACTTTGTCCTGTTTGTGATTTACCTCTCCGTTGTCCCTCCCGCCTCCGGTCACTGGTCCCTCTGTAGGGACCTCCGGCCACGGCTGGTGCAGCCCAGAACCTCCTGCTAAACGCAGGCGCAGTGCCGACTGGAGCTGTCGCCGGCGGTTCTTCTGTTCAGGCGTCCGTGAAGAAGGGTCTGATCTCGGGTTTGTGGAAATCGGGGGCCGGTTGCCGTCGAATCACAACTTTGTGGGCCGAAGGGCCTGTATCGTGCTGTAGGTTTTCTATGTTTCTATGAAAAGTGCCGGGAACGAGCTCTGCCGGACGGCTGGAGGTTCCGGGCTCTCCGGTCCCGCAGCCCCGGTTTTAGCTTTGCGCCCGAGCCCGGGCTGTGGGATCAGTTAGTTGTGGTTCCCAGACTGGGAGGGGTTTGGGGTAAAGGGGATCTGTCTGTGTGTGTGTGGGTAGAGGTTATGGGTGGACTATGGGTGTGTGGTGAGAGGAGGGAAGGGTGCGGGGCCGTAGTCGGGGGGGGGGGGGGTGTTGGGGGTTGGGGTTGCTGTTGTGAGAAAGTTGGATGATCGGACGTTCCGTGACCCGGGTCAAATAAAGTTGTGAACGGGGGAGGATCTGCTCCGATGTGTCGGACGTTCGACTGTCCTTTCAGGAAGCAGCAATTCTCTCTTCAAATGAATTACTGTCTAATCTTGCTGTTAACATGGTGTTTGTTACAAAGCCCCAGTGTCTGGAAGAGCTGTCAAAGTCATGGGCTGTTGGTGCAGATTGGGATGGCGGTGGGGTGTCAGTGACCTCTGTATCAGAGAACAACACGGGTTTCTACATCCTCCTGTGAGATATAAATGTCCTCACAGTGGATTCGGATCAGCTGGCATATCTGGAGTTTGCAAAGGCGAATGGAACAGAGAAGGGGTGAGGAGAGAGAGAGTTTTAACCAGCGAAACATGCTCTGGGGTGGAGGGGTACAGGGGCTGCCTGATAGATCGCTTTACAGTAATTGTATTTTTATATAATCTCACAGACGGTGACTGAGGAGGAAGCTTGTTGAGGGAGGATACCCGGAGGTGAGCAGGTCAGACACGGTATCAGGAGAGTGAGAGAGATGTGATTTCCTGTATCACGGGTACAGACAGTCGTCTCAAGTGAGGAGTTTGTGTGGAGATGCAGCTTCCCTGGAGGTGAAGGAAAGAGGACACACCAACAGGTGGAACCAGCTGTGGGAGGACACGGTTTGTCAGGTCTGACGACGAGCTGAATATACAATAACTTTAAGACTGAATCAGAAAACCATTCCGAGAGTATTTGAAATGTCAGAAGCTGGGGAAATGTGATCACATGTGCAGAGGGCACGGGTTGTGTCTCCATCAGACCCTCAGTGAAATGCTTCATGTTACAATGTGCTGGGATGAAATCACAGTGTTTGGGGCCGGCTTTAATCATTCATTCTGATACAGTGAGAGGGTTAGTTTAGCTGTAAGGCAGCAACATTAATGGAAGAAGACACAGGAACTTCATCAATTGCCAGTTGTTTAGCAGAAGTGATCAATTTGTATATTACTTTGACAGAAACAGATATTCGCAATGGTGACAAAGGGGTGCAGTCTGGTTTATTTCAGGTCGGAGTGGGGTGTGGAGTTTTGAAATCAATGCCTTGAATTCCTATCGTTAATTTAGCATGTCCAGAGTGGTGGATCACACAGGACGGAAACAGGCCTTTGGTCGGCCATACCTGTTCTGACCATCCACTCACTGTCTACACTCGTCCCATTTATCAGCACTTGGTTCGTAGCTGACTCTATCCCGGCAGTTTCCATTCCCATCCATTTCGTAAATGTTGTGAAGGAACCTGCCTCCACCGCCACCTCGAGCATTGAGCTCCAGATTTCAGCTACCCTCTGAGTGACAAATCTCCTCCTCAGATCCCTCTAATCCTCTTCATCCTCTGCTTAAATCCATGCTCTCTGATCGGTGACACCTCTGTCCCAGGATCGGGGCCGATATGGGCATCAGTGAGGCCTTTGATAAGGTTCACATGGTAAGTTGCTGTGGAAAGTCAGATCACACGCGATCCAGGGAGAGCTGGCTCACTGGATGCACAGTTGTCTTGATGGTAGGAAGCAGAGAGTGATGGTGGGAGGCTGTTTATTGGACTCGAGGCCCGGGCCGAGTGAGGTTCCCCAGGGTTACACCCCATTGCTCTCATTATTCATTGATATTTAATGATATTTGCATTTGCACAGTTTGTTGAATTCTATGCTCCACTTGATCTGACATTGATCCTGTTACTATTCTATAGATTTCCCAAGTGTTCCTGTAGGAAAAACAATCTCAGGGTTGCATGTGGTGACATATATGTACTCTGATAATAACATTTACTTTGAATATCAACCATTGCTGCTTGTCATCTAGATCAATAATTTGGTTGCGAATGTACAGGGTATGGAGAGTATGTTTGCCGCAAGTTCAAACAATTAGTTTTTCTGAAAGATATTAAGTATAACCTCTCCGCTTTGTTTCCCACTGCGCACTCGACCACCCCCTCCCCTTACTGTCTTCCCTCTCTGCCCCTTCCTCCCTCTCACCCTGACATTGGACATACGTTCAGGGTGAAAGTGAATTATTTTCGGGGAACATGAAGGGGAATTCTTCACTCAGAGGTTGGTGAGAGTGTGGAATGAGCTGCCACTGGAAGTGGAGGATGTGGGTTTGATTTAGACACTAAAGAGGAATTTGGGTGAGGACGTGGATGGGAGGTGTATGGAGGCTCTGGTGCAGGTAGCTGGAACCAGGCTGTAACAAGAAAAACAGGTCAGCATGGACTAGAAGGGCTAAAAGAATGCAGAAAAAATTATGCGGCTATTGCCGGGACTGAAATTTTTCAACTAAAAAGAAAGGTTACATATGTCAGCACTTTATTCCCGAGCGGGTAGGGACCGAGGGGAGATTTCATAGAGGTGTACAACACTATGAGGCGGATGGAGAGTGTAAATGCAAGCGGACTTTCTCCACTGATGTTCGGCGAGAATACAACTAGAAATCATGGGCGAATGGTGAAATGTGAAAAGTTTACTGGAAACATGAGGGGAGACTTCTTCACCCAGAGGGTGGTCAGAGGGTAGACAGTGTCGCCAACGCACACAGTGATTGAGATTCCGATGCCAATGTTTACGAAATAATTGGATAAGTACTGGGATATGGATGGCCACGGTCCGGGTTTAGTCGATGGCAGTAGGCAGTTTAAGTAATTCCTCAGTGGCCTGACGGGTTGAAGACCCTGTTTCTGTGCAGTGGATCCCTATCGGTGTCTGACTGTATGTCTGGGTTAGAACTTCAGTGTGTCGCAGCTCCGACCAATCTATAAAGTCGTTGATACTGTTCTTGAATGGTTATAGCATGGGAAGATGGAAGCTTTGGAAATTGTTTATTTTGTATTCCCCAATTGCCTGCGATGGTTTTCAAGGAAGACAAGTATGAGCCCAGATATTTGCTTTGCCTTCGCTGCGTTTTCAGTTTGTGTAGATTTGTGTGTTTCATTTATTATTGATTTCAGAGGGAGACACGGATTCCACACCGGCCATGTGGATTCAGGGTTAAATGGATCGAAATATGAGCGTATCTGCACCCGATACGATAAAACCACGATTCAGAGGTAAATTGGCATTCAGATGAATTGGTGTGTACCTGAATTGGGAATATGGAATTGACATTTTGGAAGGCTGGTTCTTTTAATAAGCGCCAGAAGCTGCTGCTGAACACTTTGAAATGCTGGTTTTAAGTTCTAGGGCTTCACTGGAAATCAGGTTGTAAAGTCATTGTAGCATTTGCCCTGTAATATGTAAATGGCAGGTCAGTTTAGAAAACGCGCTGGTGCAGTCAATCGCTCAGCGATTTGTTCACATCGTCAGCCCTAATTCCATTAATTATCCAGGTGCTGCTGTGTGATCAGATTAAATCGATTATTTCCTCAGCCCTATTTCTTGGAGCACTGTAACTGCGGACTCGCAATAGAGTTGTAAAGTGTACCGAAGTTTCGACTATCCATGCGGAACACGGCTGTCCTTTGTCTTCCAGCCTGAATTCACTCTGTCTACCACATCATCTGCTTTCGTTTAGGAAGCCAATACTGAATCAACGCAGTCAGGTTTCCCTCGATCCCATGCCTTCTGACTTTCTGAATGAGTCCACTATGGGGAGCTGATGAAAAGCCTGAGCATAATTAATGCCCCCACATCGACTGTTCTAATTCATCTATTTGATTTATTTTCACTTTTTCAAATAACTCAATCTGGCTAATAAAGGACAACATGCCATGTTGTTTCTCCTTAACCAGACTACGTTTCTCCAAATACACATAATTCCTTCTTCGATTATCCTCTCCAGTAGTTTACCCACTACTGCTGTAAGACTGACTGCTTATAATTAAAAGAAATATCCCTATTATCTTTCGTCAACAAATGAATAACATTTTCCACTCTCCAATCATCTAGTTCTACCTCCGTGGCCAGCTAAGACACAAATATCCTGTCCAAAAGTGCAGCAATATCTTTGCTCGCCTTCCAAAATTACCTGGACTATATCTCTTTCGGCACCGGGGAATCATCTATCATAATGTTTTCCAAGTTTCCAGCGCATCCTCTTTCTCAGCGTCGGCAGGTTCTGGCATATCTGCCATTTGACGCTGTGTTCACATTGACCTATGTATTCAGTGAGGAGCTTCAGGGCCTCTTTGGACTCCAGACACAAGTTTTCCTCTTTTACATCTGATCTGCCCACACTCTCTCTGGTCATCTTTCTGTTCTTCACTTATCTTAGTGCATCTCTACTCCCCTTCTAACTTTGAAGTCCATTGTTAAATTCATTTTCTATCTACATTGTTACTCGCCCTAAGCCAATCTGATCCTTTCTTCCTGAACCTTAAGTATCTTTCTTTCTTCCTCTTGACAAGCTGTTCCAATTTCTTGTCAGCAAGGGTTACTTTCCGCTATCGCCCTTTCCCTGCCTCAATGAGACAAGCTTTTACTGAACCCCATGTAAGTGTTTCCTGAACAATCTCCACATATGTGTTGTGCATTTCCCTGAGTACATCATTTTCCTATTTACTTCCCAAGTTCCTGCCAGGTAGCCCGATATATCGCAATTAAATAATTCCGTGCTCTCCGGTCCTATCCGCGTGCAGGGTGGATGTCGAGGAGTTCTCCCTGTCGTTCTGAAATGCTGACCCGCGGAGAGATCTGTCACCTGATCCGTTTCCTTATCTAATATTAGATACCGTATGGACTGTTCGCAAGTCCGCCTGTCTTCATATAGTGACATGAATCCTTCCAGCACACAACTGAGGATTTCTGTCATAACCAAACCTTTTACCCTGGGGATGTGCCAAAGAATATTAGGGAACTTTCAGTTGTCCTTGCCAATAACATGACACGTGTCCAAGTTCCGCTTCCCGATCGGTACCTCCCTGTTTCATTCGCCGTTTTTATTTTTGTTCAACTTGTGGGCAGCTGTATAGAATACTCCAAAAGGAGAGATCACGTCCTTCATGTTTCTGTGTTCGTCTCACAGTCTAACAACAAACGAAAGCTCCACGTTGTCCTCCCTTTCTGCAGCTGCGATACTATCCCTGGTTTCATATCGCACTCCCTTTACACTCTGTTACACGACCCTGTCCATTTTGAAACACCTAAAACTCGGAAAGCCCTGAAGCTATCCCTGCCTTGTTGACACATTTCAGTGGCCATTGACATTGTCAATTTATAATTTCCTGTCAGACACATATCATGTTCAGATGTTCGCGCAACCAGCGTTTATTTAAGTACGTAAAATTAGTCCATGTACATAAGCGAATCTTATGTACCTTTCACAGACAGGCGAGTGTCTGTGATAGATTGTAACATAATTCAACCAATCTAACAATCACGGTAGCAGCATTGAGCGTTTGTATTGCTACCTACCTGAACTGTATCACGTCAGCAATCTTCCGCCAATTCTCCAATTCCCGGATGACCAGGCATATGAATGTTTGAATTTATGACATATTTGCCAAGCCTGTTCATTGTAAAACGGCTTTGTTTGAAAACTCCGCTGAATTGCCATTGGAGGCGGACGTTATCTACACAGATGGCCATTTAATGTAAACACATACTTCATTCCATTCCTCAGCTCCTCTCTGAATTTCCTCTGTGTCAGTGTATAGATACAAGTATTGGTGCACATGCTGATAAATTGTAACATGAACCCAAATTGTTGTAGGATGTATACCGGGGAACTCAAATATCTGTCCTCGTAAAAAAAGTTTTGCGCTTGCCATTTTAGAGAACGGGCTACATGGGGCATCCAAAATAATATGAAATTAGCTGATATAGAAAACAGCAAAATCATCGATTTTCTGCGTTTTTCCACCTCGGCATCTTTCTGATTGTCGCTGCTGTGCCGAAGCCTTCTGCGGACTCTATTTGCCACAACGATATGCCTTACGGTTAACCCGTTAAACAACAGGATTAAGCCGATTGGTAGCAATGGTGTTAAAATGCTCTCCAGTAATTCGTATCCTTTCCACACGGGTGAAGTAGCGTATTCATATGTAAGGGTGCACCGCCACGGCGTGTTGTCAATGATGACGTAAGGTTCAATGACAAAGTAAACCGGGACACCTCTCCCGCAGCTCACTATAACCACCGTCACCATAACCACCGTTGCTGTTCTCTCGGTGCAGTATCGCTCCCGCAGCTTTCGGCAACATATTGCGATGAAGCGATCGAAGGTAAAACTGACCGTGTACCAAACAGAACAGTCCGACGTTACGACCCGAAATACAAGTGTCAGTGCGCACACAGGAGTGATGAGCAGGGTTCTGGAATAAATGTAGATATTGTTGGTCTGTTCCATTAAAGCAGCAACGATAACCACCAGTAGATCGGCTGCTGCCATTCCAACCAGGTAACGGGTGATGCATTTGGAGAGTCCGCATTTTCCCCGAGAGAGGATCACCATCGCCGTTAAATTAACTGCAAGAAATTTGAAAAGAGATTAGAGATATGGTCATCTCCTTGCATGCCCCCATTCTACCGATGGTATGCAGGGTAGGGTCTTGGAAGTGGAAAGCGGGAGTCTGCGTCGCTGCACTCCGGCTGGGCAGGTTCGAGCAAAGAATCTGAGTTTCATGGCTCACGTACCGGTGAACGGACAATCGTCCCAGTAAACAACACCATTTCCATTACTAGAGGTGAAAGAGCTAAAGGGATTGTTTGCAGCCGTGACAAAGTGGAATCAAAAGATACAAAACACAATTTATCATTTACAGACCCGCGTGTCGGAAATAGACTGGACAGTCATTTAAATAAGCTGCTATGTTGTTTTAAGCTCGAAGTGTCTGCACTGATAGAAACTCGGACCTAGAAAAGCAGAGACCAGCATCACTTCAGAAAGCCTAGCGAGGTGAAATTATGAAACAATGTCAATATCGGTATATGCGTAATTGACAAAAGAATAATCACTTCGAACAAAGTACGAAAATGAAAATAAAACCATTGGATGCCTGAAACCTCCATTCCGGAAACACGTTTCAGCCGACGGTAGCATCTGTGCTCAGTAACAGTGCGAATACCGCAGCAGAGTAACGACGGTACCATACATAAAGTGACCAGCTCCGGCATCTTACCGGGGACACCAACCGCTACAAGTGTGGGATAGAAAATGGCCGCGATGTAGTAAATCGCCGGATATCCCATATTCCGTCAGAAGCAGCGTTCAGTTGTACGGAGCGTTTCAGCTGCTCAGATGGACTGGCGATCGGTTTAGCAAACTTTTATTGGGGTGAGAACAATTCCACTGAGGTAATTAGCGTGGCGATCACGTCAGGGACATTAGTGACAACCAATTACACAAACACTTACGTTAAACTAGATTTACTCTCTCGATCCCCTTTTCATGAATTTGACTCCTCAAGGGATTTTGCAATGTAATTACTTTAAAACAAAATATGATGTGCTTTTTTTTCCATGTTATTTTCCATGATACCCGGCTTCAGCTATTTAAATGAAGATATATTTTGTCATTGTTGCTTTTAAATCAGGCATTTAGCTTGAAGTCGATTTATCTGGAATATTTGACGGAACACATTCGCTTCTGAAATTGAGGGGAGTTTGTTCTGGCGGCTGAAATGGAGAACACTTATTTATTAAAGGGGAACTTCCAACATCTTTTCTTTCCTTCGTTCCAGTCATTCCGGGCGGTTTGAGTGATGGAAATCACAGTGACAGCTGACATGTGTTACAATAAAATACACTGCACATATTCCTCCAAACACTTTAAAAGATTCACAGCGATATTCCAGAGACCTGTCGTCAAAAAGGAAGAGTGTCCTCGGGAGATTAGCGAGGGCTGTGGACAGTTTGAAGAACAATGTTCTCCAGCGCACACATGGGCCGTTTGGCAGGAACTTGACCTCTGCCAGTGAAGGACTTGACTGCCCCATACCCGTGACGTGCGATGCAGTCTGTTTAACTTTAAAGATATTCTCAGACCTGCCACAATTCTACCATTATTTCTCCATCCATTCTCTGTTTGAACAAATATAGTAAGCAAAATCTATGATCAATCAGCAGGTTCTCAGACTGTTGTATCATTTGCCACGAAGTTGTATATTTCCCCCTCTGATTTACTGTCAGGTCTATTGCCTTTCGAGCGTCACTGTGAGTATGTGCAGAACAGCGGAAGTGTTCAAGCTCACCTGTCAATCACACTTCCTTCTGCTCCTGCAGCGCACCGCTCCGTGCCGATTGTGGCTCTCGTACTGATGAGCGGCCCTCGGCTTATTGGAGAGAGTCTCATCACTCCGTTTC
The DNA here is from genome assembly GCF_048418815.1 of Hemitrygon akajei. Lineage (NCBI taxonomy): Eukaryota > Metazoa > Chordata > Chondrichthyes > Myliobatiformes > Dasyatidae > Hemitrygon > Hemitrygon akajei. The sequence goes on along the minus strand of NW_027331975.1, from coordinate 1,573,835 downwards.
CATTGTGGAACTCGTACTAATGTGCGGACCTCGGTTGACTCGAGAAAGTATCACCTCAGCCTTCAAAGTCATCCTTCCAAAGTGAATCACTCCGTAACGTTCCGGGTTGAACTCCATCTGTATCTTCCCAGCGCTGCTCTGCGTCCTGTCACTGTCCTGTTGTAAACTCTGACTACCTTCTGTACTATCCCTAATTCCACCAAATTCCACATCATTGCAAATACAATAAACCACCCTTCCACATTTATTCACATCATTTTAAAGCACAACTATCCTGGGGTCTCAGAACAGATCTCTGCAGGACACCACTGGCACCAGCATCCAGGGAGAAAATGCTCCATCCACAACTACCCTCTGCCTTCTGGGGCGTCAGTCCTGAATCCACAAGCCAACTTTCCCAGGATACCAAACCTTCTGAAAGGTCCTGCCATGGTTAACCGTAAGTAGAACCGTCACATCCTCACAGAATTGAACCAGGCTCGTGAGTCATGATCTGCTCCTTACAAAGCAATGCTGACTCTCCCAAATTAGGTAATCTTTCTCCAAATTCTCGTAAATCCTGTTTCTAAGAAAGTTCTCTGATAATTTGCCCATCACTGAAGTAGGACTCACCGCTTCCCGCAGTCACTCAGGCTTTCTCCCGACCACACAAGAAGACGTATTTAACCTACTGTATTTTTTTTCAAAAGTTCCAGTACATCCTCTCTCTTAACCTCGGCATGTTGTCGCACATCGGCCTGTTTAACGACCTCCTCACAAGTATCCCTCTCACTGGTGAATTCTGAAGTGAAGTCTTCATTCAGGACCTTCCTTTCTTCCCGCGACCTCAGGGGCTTGGTTCATCTTCTATCCCCGACCGGTCCTACATTCATTCCAGTCATAATTTTCTTCACATACACCTAGAATGGCTTGGGGTTTTCCTGAAAGCCAATGCAGACCTTCTGTAGACGTTTCTAGTGATCCTAATTCCATTCTTCAGTTTGTCCCCGGCTACTTTGTAGATCTACAGTCATATCTGATCCTTGCTTTCTAATCCTGAGGTCAGCTTCCTGAAGCTTCTTTCTTCCTCCTGACCAGATGTTTCACATCTCTTGTCAACCATTGTTCCTTCACCCTACCGTCCTTTCCCTGTCTGAATGGAGAAAACCTCTCCAGAACCCCGTTTAAGTGCAGCCTAAAATATATTCACATTTCCGATGTAAATTTTCCAGAACATATCCATTCCTGATTTATGCATTGATGTTCCAGCCTAATATCTTCATAATTCCACTTACACAGTTAATTACCTCGGGAAATGACACAGAGCTGTGGGACGAGAGTGGGTAGAGTGATTAACTTGAACCCTGACAAGGGGGCAGTGGGCAGAGAGTGTGGCAATGGGATGGGCATGGGGAATGACATGAGGTTGTGGGGACACAGCGGGGCATTGAGATTACTTGGTGACTGACGCGGGCTTGTGTCATTAATGTATGTAACCGTTTTATGAAAGGAGGGTGCTGGAACCCTTATGATTTCCCTACCGACACAACCGATCCGCAGACGGCGCAATAGTCACTGCTCTACACACCGTCCTTACACATCTGGAGAAGAAGAATGCTTATGTGGGGATGCTATTCTTGGACGACAGTTCAGCATTCAACACCATCATTCCCCCCCAGGTTCGACAGGATGCTCAGAGATCTCGTCCTTGACCCTGCCTCCCAGATCGCCAGCAGGTTGTCAGAGTGGGCTCCCTCACCTCCACTCCTCTGACTTTCAACACAGGAGCCCCTCAGGGCCATGTACTGAGTCCCCTCCCTTACTCCGTGTATACCCATGACTGTATCGACACCCACAGCTCCAATCTTTTAATTAAATTTGCCAACGATACTATATTGATTGGACTAATCTCAAAGAATAACGAAGTGGCCTACAGGGAAGAAGTTATCTCTCTGACACAGTGCCGTCCAGTAAACAACCTCTCCCTCAGTGTCGCAAAAACAAAAGGGGCTGGTTGTTGATTACAGGAGGAATGGAGACGGGCTAACCCCTATTGACATCAATGGATCTGGGGTTGAGAGGGTAAACAGCTTTAAGTTCCTCGGCATCCACATCACCGAGGACCGTACGTGGCCTGTACATACTGGCTGTGTGGTGAAAAAGGCACAACAGCTCACTTAGAGATTATAAGCTGTATTAGGCCCCTTTTCTTAGAAAGGATGGGCTAACACTTGACTGAGATTAACAGAGGTTTATGAAAATGATTCCAGGATTGAATACCTTGTCATATAAAGAGATTTTGATGGGTAATACAATTTAAACCTATCGAATGTCCCCGATGGGCTGGATGTGGAGGGGCTCTGTCCTATGGGTGGGAGAGTCTAGGACCAGAGGAGATATTTTCTGAATAGAGGGTCGTCCATTTGCAACGTTGATGAGTTTAGCCAGAGAGTGATGAATCTGTGGAATTCGTTGCCACAGGCAGCTGTAGAGACCAAGACTTTGTGCTTATTTAAGACAGAGGTTGATAGATTCTTGACTATCATCTCCTTTTTCAAAAAAAAAGCCAATATTTCAAGATGATCGTGGACAGAAGTGAGTGTAAATGCCATTACTAATGAGAAGCTGGAACGCCTGGATGTAGATAAGAATCCTGGACCTGATGATGTACACCGCAGTGTTCAGAAAGAGGTAGTTGAAGAGCTTGTGAAGGCATTAGATTCATGGAACATTACAACGCAGAGAATGCCATTCGGCCAGTCTAGTCTGTGCCAAGCCATTAATCTGCCTAGTTCCAGCATCCATTCCCTCCCATCCATATACCCATTCAAACTTCTCTGAAATGTTGAAAATCGACACTGCCACTTGCTCTGGCAGCATATTTCACATTCCCACCGCCTCTGAGTGAAGACCTTCCCCCACATGTTTCTCTTAAAGTATGAATAATGCTCTTTCAAGAGTGTCTCGATTTCGGAATGTTTCTGCCGAACTAGGAAGTTGCAAATGTCACCCCACTCTCTAAGAAGGTGGGGAGGCAGAAGAAGTGAAATTATAGAACAGTTAGTCTGACCTCAGTGGTTGGATTCCATTAAGGATGATTTTTCGGGGTACGGTACATTCTAAAGTAGGCCATATTCAGCATGGTTTTCTTCAGGGTATACATTGCCTGACAAATCTCTTGGAATTCTTTGACAAAATAACGACAGAATAGACAAAGGAGAGGCAGTGGATGTTTTTGTCCTGGATTTTCAGATGGTTTTAACGACTTGCTGCACATGAGGCTGCCAAACAAGATCACAACTCATGGTATTACAGGAAAGATACTGGCACGGATCGAAGATTGGTTTACCGGCATGAGGCAAAGAGTTAGAAAAATGCGAGCCTATTCTGTTTGCTACCGGTAACCAATGGCGT
>NW_027331975.1:711801-848370 GCF_048418815.1 Hemitrygon akajei | reverse complement strand
TCAAAAATCGATTATATTGCAAGATAATGTCCAGTTAGTTGCAGAGAGAGAGAGAGAGGAGAGAGAGAGAGAGGAGAGAGAGAGAGAGAGGAGAGAGAGAGAGAGAGGGGGGGGGGAGACGGAAAAAGATCAGACGTTTTTTTTTTTCCGGTGGCTTTGTAAGCTCTTTAAAGTGCTACGTACATTTATGATCAGTGTGAATATATGTTCCGAAATGCTACAATGAGATGTACTTTGCTCAGGAGGGGGACCGGACGTGTGGTCGGAGAGAAACAGAGAGCAGAGGGAGAAGTAAAGAAGCAAATTGTAACGGAGCCTTGGGAGGTGAACAGAGATAAAGACAGAGATATGAAAGAACAAAGAGGGAGCAGTCAGGAGATGGAGAGATTGTTGAGAAAGAAAACAAAACACACGACTCCGCTGTCGTGAAGGTCCAATAATGATTCCTCATGCTGCAACACACCAATCTAATTTTGTATACCGGAGAGGGAGGAGACATAAGCGGGGAAGTTTCCGGAGGAATCGAGGGGATCGGGAGTGAAATCGGAAGCAAAACACCGTGATCATCACTAAATAGGAAAATGAGAAACAGCAAGGAGGATGGAGAAAAGGGAGCTGATCCACTCTGACTGGACCAGCCCGGAGTAAAACACAGTGAACATCACTAAATAGGGAAATGAGAAACAGCGAGGAGGATGGAGAAAAGGGAGCTGATCCACACTGACTGGACCAGCCCGGAGTAAAACACCGGGAACATCACTAAATAGGAAAATGAGAAACAGCGAGGAGGATGGAGAAAAGGGAGCTGATCCACTCTGACTGGACCAGCCCGGAGTAAAACACCGGGAACATCACTAAATAGGAAAATGAGAAACAGCGAGGAGGATGGAGAAAAGGGAGCTGATCCACTCTGACTGGACCAGCCCGGAGAAAAACACCGGGAACAATAATCAGATAGAAGAATGAGACCGAACGGAGAGAATGAAAATTAACAAAAAAAGAAAGAACCGGCGGGACACGAGTGACCCGTCCCCAACAGTTCCCACGTTCTACAGAGCGTCCATCGGGTGAAGAGCTGAACTGATCCTTACATATTACATATCTGATGACGGGCACATTTCATCTCTACAGGGTAGACGGCGAGTGAACTATATCACCACTAAACGCATGCGCATTTCTGAGAGCTCAGTTGTTAACCGTGATTCCACATATCGGCAGGTGGATAGCTTATGGAGGAAACATGGCGTTTGACTTAATTCTACTGCAGAAACCAACTGGTCGCTCTATGGTTTAAAGAATGTAGATAACCGTTTCAGCGGGTATTTCTCCGCGTTCATCAGCCGGCACGGAGTATTGTGATCGGTCTGGGACACCTCAGTAAGAAAGGTAGTGCTGCTATTGGGAACGGTCCAGAGGAGGTTCACGAGAATGATTCCGGGAATGCACGGCTGAGCGTAGGAGGAGAGTTTGAAGGTTCTGAACCTGTACTCTCCTGAGTTCAGAACAAGGAGGGTGGATTTATGGAAATCTATCGAATACCCCAAAGGACTAGATGCAGTAACTGTGGAAACAGGACCAGAGGGCACAGCGTCAGTACAGAAGGACGACCATTTAGAGCAGAGATGAGAAGGAATTCGCTCAGCCAGATGGTGTTGAACCTGTGTAATTCATTGTCATCGACGGCTGTAGACGCCAAAACACTGAGTATACTAAAGCGTGGATTGGTTGGTTCCTGGTTAGTCTGGATGCCACGTCACGGGGAGAAGGCGGGAGAATGGGGTGAAGAGTAGTTATAAATGAGCCATGATAGAATGGGAGAGAAGACTCGATTGGCCGAGTGGACTACTCCTGCTCCTGTATATAATGGTCTAATCACACTGGGAAAGATGGGGGATCGAGCTAGAATATGAAGCTGGAGTGATAAAAGATAGAAGGCGAAAGATAAAGCTAATAAGGTGGGGTAGGGGCGGGGATGAAAGAAAAAAATCGTGTCCCCATTATTCCCCACAGCAGCGCTGAGGTGTCTATAAAAACACAGGGTTCTGTTTATTGAACTGAAGTGTCTTTTTTGAAGGTCCAAATTACGGCTTTGATTACTGTAACATATTGGCACACCATTCAGTTTGTGTTCAGGGTCTGCTGACCCCTTCAGTCCTGGCGGTGTCTCTCCAGGACGTCACAGACACGCGGTCAGTATGCCGAGTGGAGAGTTTGTGCTGAGCCAATAGGAATGATTCACGTCCTTCTCCGTCTGCAGATCTGCTCGATTTGATTCCCTGCTGCATACAGACTCACATTCACAAATCTTTAAAACGCACCTTCTCAGTTGTTTGGCAGCGGCTATCTGCTTATGTGTTACAGTTGGGGGAAAATAGTTTACTTTTCTTCTACACCCTCCTGTAACAGCCAGAAAAGAAAAAGATCTTGAGATAGGATATGGTAACATATACGGATTTTGATGATAGACTCACTTTGAACCGGTGATTTCTAACGTATCATCAGATTGGAATAACATAGGGATTTGTGTTTTAATTGGAGATCGTTTAATAACTTGTCTATATTTGATTTTTCGCAAATGCACAACTGTGATTGATTCATCCCGTGATTGTACACTTCGGCTCTTGATGGAAAATTCACAATTTAATATGCAGAATAAGGCTTGGGTATTTAGAATTAAATGTAATATTGTGCTCGGATATTCAGTCACAGTCCGTGGTCTATGATTCATCGGGTATTATTATTGACGAGTTTAAATATGAACGTCACTGCTGTGCCCGAGTTGGGACAGGAAATGTAACGGCAGTGTTAGTTTAGTGAAGGAAGTTCTGAATGAGCAATGGGATGATCTGTGCGGATATTCATGGACCTGATAAAAACATTTCTAACACGATTGCCGATATTGAGGAGAAGCCTTGACCCTGTGGTCATTGACCGGTCTGAATACACAGTGACATTACCAGAGCGTCAGTGATGCGCCACCAGCAGTCGTGATCGCTCTGTTTACTCCACGTTGACAGTGACAGGTCAGATCACTCGCTTTTCTCCTCTGATTCAGTGAATAAAGCGATAACCTGTTCAAGCTATCCTTATAGCTCTGTCCTCAACACCCCGCAACAGTCTCCTAAAATCTCTCTGAACTCATTCAATCTTATTGATATCGCTCCTTCAGAAAGGTGACCAGATCTGCATACAATACTCCTAATTCGGCCTCACCGACGTCATAAAACTTCAACATAACATCTCATCACCGATACCCAATACCATAACTTATGAAGGTCAATGTACCAAATACCCTCTTTACAGCCCTGTCGAACTTTGATGCCGCTTTCGAGAGATTATGGATCTCCATTCCCAGATCCCCCTGTTCCACTGCACTCATCGCTGCCCCAACATTCAACGTGTGAATCCTCCTAACGCAACAGCTCGCAGTTCCCAGAATGAAATTACATCGACCACTTCTCAGCCCGTTTTACCGGCTGCTCCAATGACTCTGAATGACTTTGATGGATTTGGGAAAGTCCGGTGAGTTTGGAACACACGCCAATGGCATTAGGTCTGTGCTAAGTCTGAAGGAACACGCAGTTCCAGAGTTTTCAGTCTCTCGATCCCTCTAGGTAAAACACCAAAGTATGTGCGCTGTATTTCCCCCGCGTTTCTTTCACATTGGAATCCGGCGACGTGTCTGTCCTCGCCTTCCCCCTCGACCAGACTGAGGCTTTATAAAAAACTACAGCAATTGCACCCCACATTGTGGACTGACATTCGCATTTCCACAAAACTAGCATCGACTTTTCAAGCTTCCGTTAACACTGAGATTGCAAGATGTTTCCGGAATCCTTGGTCTCGGTCAGCGATACCCGGGACACGATCTCCAGTCCCGAACTGCGAACTGGGGGAACTGGACCGCTGAACAGGAGAGGTTTCGGGAACACAGAATCTCACGCTGGAGCGGGGCAGTGCATCCGCACCAGGTGGACGGTGGGACTTGCAGGACAGAACTGTGGGTCACCAGGGCGGCGCTGATCTACACTGACAAACGTAGGTCGTCCCACTCGGGAAGAGAGGGGAATATACACTGGTGAATGCAGAAAAAAAAAAACGATTGAAAGGATCGTCAGTTGAGCTGGAGTGAGGAATCATGCGCGATAGTAAAGCGAGTGCGGAACGAGACGAACACGTATTTACACGTGTCCCCTTTGGTGCAGAGATTGTCTACAATGTGGTGAATTAGTTGAGCCAGGCAGGGAAACATCATTAATTCATGACATCCTTCCAGCAATGAGAGCCAAGGGATGTTTTATCGCGTCCTTCAGTTGCTCCCTGAACTTGGTCTGGGTGACGGCGTAAAGAGCCGTGTTTGTGCAGCAGCTCAGAAGCTGCAGCATCGAGCCCAGTTCTCGCCGAGAATCCGGAGGAAGACTCGTCGCAGAGAAAGCAGACAGCCGGTTCCACAAAGAATAAACAGTGAACGGTCCCCACAGCAGGACGAAATTGCCAGAGATGATCAGCAGTAAAACGAGGGATTTCCTGCGGCTCTCCATCTCCGGGTCCCTGGCACCCTGTCCCTTGTCAGCACACCGGAGTCTCCTGCGCCCTCTGCTGGTGACTAAAACATGCCGGACGGTCAATGCATTCGTCAGGAGAACCAGCAGGAATGGGATTACAGGGGTGAGAAGGTAATGAAATAAGTCTATTGGCATTGCGACAGGAAAAGACAAATAATACACGGTTTGCATACAAATAAATGGAGCAATTATCCATGAATAATGCCCTGAGAGCCGAAAATACCAGTAAATGTTCCTTAAGCAGCTGATCACTGTCACTGTTCCCAGAATCACAGCCGCAGTTTTCCCGGTGCAGTATTTTGTTTTCAGCTTCTGGCAACAAATGGCCACAAACCGGTCAAAGGTGAAAGTGACGGTGAACCAGACCGAACAATCGGTGGCGGCGTAAAGCAGGACGGCGTGGATTTTACACACTGGTGTACCCGCAGCCCAGAGGACAAGTTTCACTGGCACGTAAGTGTACGGAATCTTGCTGAATATCAGGTCCAGGACAACGACCATAAGATCCGCCGCTGCCATGGCAACCAGGTAGCGAGTGACAACTCTAGAGAGACCGCACTTTCCTCTGGACAGGATTAAAATCGTCACCAGGTTCACTGCGAGGAGGAGAAAAATAAATAATATTCAAGTGACACACATCAGGAAGCATTTTCTGTTAAGAATTTGTCCGATTTGTGGCTAGTGTGTAGATTTGTGGCTGGCGCTTAGTCGAGAGGGCTGTTGGCTGCGAGAATGTTCCGGCTTTAGATTATATTTCCAAATATTTGGATTTGGAAAATTAATTTGCATTTTAAACACAAGTTCAGGAAGCAACTTGATTCGGCAGCTGATGTTCTCGAGGGGAGATGAAGCGACAGAAAAGAAGCAACGTTTCCAGAGGCAAAATATCAAAGCCCCGGCCATGTCATGATGTGTGCAACGGCTGGACAGAGTTTACCGGTTACATCACTGACCTGCGCAGTGCCAGGAGTCACAGGGAACAGCATCGCTGCAGAATTTGAAGCTTTCAAAATGTCTTATCCGCAGTGTGCGACAGCAGCAATGATTTCAAATGGGCGATAAACATTAGAAAACAGTTTAAAAGTGTTGCATAGTTGAGCTTTCGAGAGAGACTTACCGGGAAGAGCAATGATAGCGAGGACGGGAAAGAAAATCATTTGAATTGTTATTAACGCATACGTAATTCGAAAATCTAAGGTTATCCATTCATAATTAGCAAAGACAAACTGAGCAGCCCAGAAGGCATTCTTCGGAATTTCTGTCACACTCCACGCTGCTGTTCCCGGACTCTGATCCATTACGGAACCAGCAAACCGTCCTTCTGCAGCGTGCTCTCTCTGTCCCGCTGTGTGGATCGGCGAATCACTGTGAGTGCCGGAGCGGCTGTTCAGTGAGAGCTCAGTGATTCAGATGCTTATTAATAGGAGAGGGAAACTCCCTTGTGACGCTGAAACCCTCCGTGGAAATGACGATATCGGCATTTAATGAAATGACACATGCAGTTAACGCTTTTTGCGTAGCAGCTGAGCAGCAGGTGTGGGGAGGTGTTGTCAAATAATATCGACGTATGAAGTTCTATATGTTCATAATTTATTGATAAAATATTCAGTAGATTTCGCCAAAAAACTGAGTAAAATTCGATGTTAGAATAAAACGTGCAGATTCTATCATTAAGCTCTTTTAAAGAAAAGCGGTATATGTTTCAAAAGCTTACTTTTGAATATTGTGATTGAAAAGCAGGGTGGCATGAGTATTTGGCTTAAGGAGAGAGACAGTGACAGCGAGAGAGTGAGAGAAGCGAGAGGGACGGGAGAGGAGAGAGAGACTGACAGAGAGAGGGAGAGGAGAGAGGGGACTGAGAGAGAGACAGAGAGAGACTGAAGAAGGGAGAGAAGGAGAGAGGGGAGAGTGAGAGAGACAGAGAGAGACTGAAGGAGGGAGGGAGAGAAGGAGAGGGGAGAGTGAGAGTGAGAGAGAGAGAGAGAGAGAGAGAGAGAGAGAGAGAGAGAGAGAGAGAGAGAGAGAGAGAGAGGAGAGAGAGAGAGAGAGAGAGAGAGAGAGGGAGGGAGGGGAGAGACTGAAAGAGAGACAGTCACAGAGAGAGGGAGGGAGAGAGGGTGGAGAGACAGAAAGAGACAGTCAGAGAGAGACAGAGAGAGACTGACAGAGGGAGAGAAGGAGAGAGGGGAGAGTGAGAGAGAGACTGTCAGAGAGAGACTGACAGAGAGAGGGAGGGGAGAGAGGGGAGAGTGAGAGAGAGACAGTCACAGAGAGAGACAGACAGATAGAGAGAGAGAGGAGATTATTATTCTCAGCCCTCGGTCTTTCTGTTCCTTTTCACGTGTTTCATGGCCAATTTTCACATCATCATAATACAGTAGAATTGTTCATGAAACATGTGGGGGAGAGTTTCTGAATTACAAAATCTTTGGCATTGGGACAGCTCCACTCTTTTGACCTCAGTAGTCCGTGTCCAGTGGTACAAACCGACCTCTTTCTTGGTTCCAGTGAAGAACCGTGAGTTCGTCTGTGTCTTGACAGGCCCTTCGCTCTCTCCGGAGCGTTGCAGTACCGAATGCAAACAGATATTCTCAAGATCAAAATCACGTTTAATATCACCGGCATGTGCCGTGATATTTGTTAACTGAGCAGCAGCAGGTCAATGCAATACTTAACATAGAAAAAGTAGATAAATAAGTAAAGTAAATACATCGGGTGTATAGTGAATTTTAAAAATCGTGCAAAACAGAAATAATATATGATAAAAATGTGAGATAGTAAGCGCGGGTTCAATGTCCATTTAGGAATTGGATGGCAGAGGGGAAGAACCTGTTCCTGAATCGCTGAGTGTGTGCCTTCAGGCTCCTGTACCTCCCCGCTGATGGCAGCAATGAGAAAGGGGTATGCCCTGGGTGATCGGGGTCCTGAATAATGGACGCTGACACCGCTGCAAGATGACGTCCTGGGAACTTTACAGGCTAGTATCCAAGATGGAGCTGCCTATATTAACGACCCTCTGCAGCTTCTTTCGGCCCTGTGCAGTAGCACCGCACCTACAACCCCCAAGCAACCCTCCATACCAGACAGTGACCCAGCCTGTCAGAATGCTCTCCCGTCTATAGAAGTTTTGGAGTTTATTTTGTTCACATACCAAATCTCTGCAAACTACAAAATGAAGTGTAGTCGCTGACTGGCCGTCTTTGTAGCTGCATCGATGTGTTGGGACCAGGTTAGGTCCTCAGAGAAACAGACACCCAGGAACTTGAAACTGCTCCTCTCTCCACTTCTGATCCCTCTGTGAGGATCGGTATCTGATCCTTTGTCTTGCCGTTCCTGAAGTCCACAATCAGCTCTTTCGTCTTACTGACGTTGAGTGCCAGGTTGTTGCTGAGACACCACTCCACTAGTTGGTATATCTCGTTCCTGTGGTCCTCTCGTCTCCATCTCATATTCGACCAACAATGGTTGTATCATCAGTAAATTTATAGATGGTATATGAGCCATGTCTAACCACACAGTCATGGGTGTACAGAGAGTAGAGCAGTGGGCTAAGCACACAGCCCTGAGGTGCACCAAAGTTGATCGTCAGCGTGGAGGAGATATTTTCACGAATCCGCACAGATTTTCGTCTTCCAGTTAGGAAGTCGAGGATCCAATTGCAGACGGAGGCACAGAAGGCCAGGTTCTGTAACTTCTTAATCACGATTGCGGAATGATGGTGTGAATGCTGAGCTATTGTCACTAAACAGCATCCTGCACAGGTGTTTGTATTGTCCAGGTGGCTAAAGCCGTATGAAGAGCCATTACGAATGCTTCTGACGTTGACCTGTTGTGGCGATAGGCAAATTGCAGTGGGTCTAGATGTTTGCTGAGGCAGGACTTCACTGCAGTTATGAACACCCTCTCAAAGCATTTCATCACTGTAGATGTGAGTGCTACCGGGCGATAGTCATTAAGGCAGCTCACATTAATCTTTTTAGGCACTGGTACAATTGTAGCTTTATCTGAAGCAGTGGGAAATTCTGCCCGGAGCAGTGAGAGGTTGAAAATGTCCTTGAATACTCCCACCATTTAGGTGACAGGTTTTCAGAGCCTTACCAGGAATTCCATCGAACCTTTCACCTTGTGAGGGTTCACTCACTTTAAAGACAGCCTAACATCGGCCTCTGAGACGAAGATCACAGAGTCACCGCGTCCAGCAGGGATCTTCACAGCTCTAGTTATATTGGCGCGTAGAAGACGTTGGGTACATCTGGTAGTGAAGCATCGCGGCCATTCATGCCATTGGGTTTCGCTTTGTAGGACGTAATGCCTTGCAAACCCTGCCAGAGTTGTCGTACATCCGATGTCGCCTCCAACCTCGTTGGAAATGGTCACTTCACCCTCCCCAAATCATACCTGTTTTTCTGGTACAGACACTGGTCGCCAAATGTAAATGCCACAGATCTAGACTTCAGCAGACAACGTACCAACTGGTTCAGCCATGGCCTTTGGTTTGGGATTGTACAGTAATTCTTTGTAGGCACACTCTCATCCACACAGTTTTATTGAAGTCCGTAACAACTACATCATACTCATCCAGATTCGAAGATGAATCCCTGATACAGTCCAGTCCACCGATTCAAGGCAGTTCTGTAGTTGCTCCTATGCTTCCCTTGTCCAAACCTTCTTGGTCCTCACTTCTCTTGCTGTAGTCTTCGGTCTCTGCCTATACTTGGGGGTAGAAGTACAGCCAGGTGATCAGACTTCCCGAAGTGAGGGCGTGGAATAGGACAGTTCGCATTCTTGGCGGTGGTGTAGCAATGGTCCAGTGTGTTGTTTCCTCTGGTACTGCAAGTGATATGTTGATGGTAATTGCTTAGTGATTTTTTCAGACTGGCCTGGTTGACAATTCCCAAACCACTGGTGAAGGCGTTAGGGGGGCGCTGTTTCGTGCATGATGATCCCATTATTCCTTCCTTGTGCCACCGAAAGTACGGTTCACACCATTTACGATGGTGATTGATAGGTTCGTTGCCTAAGGTAGAGGGAGTCAATTTTAGAAAACCTAGCATATTTATTTTTCAACATAGTTCCCTCCTACACGTACGCACATAGTCCAGCGGTGGTGGAGCATACGGATCCCTTTGTTGTATAAGTGGTCCACAGCAGGGGTGATTGATAAGTTCGTGGCCTACGGAAGAAGGGGATGAGTTATTCCCTTCAAACTCTCTGCATTTTCACCCAAAGAGTTGAACTGCACGTGCATGTAACAGAGCGTCTTGGACCTGCAGGTGGGCCACTGCAGGGATTATTAAGTTCGTGGCCTAAGGTAGAAAGAGATATACAGCTCTCGTTACATGCACGTACAGGTCAACTCTTTGAGTAAAAATGCAGAAAGTTGGAAGTTAACAACTCATCTCCGTCAACCGTAGGCCACGAACTTATCAATCACCCCATGCTGTGGACCACTTCTGGAGGTCCAAGACGCCGACTTATACAAAGAAGGGATCTGTATGCTCCACGACCACTGGACTAAGTGTGTAAATGTAGGAGGGGACAATGTTGAAAATTAAATGTGCTAGGTTTTCTAAAATTGACTCCTTTTACCTTAGGCCACGTACTTATCAATCACCCCTAATAGGTTATTGATTGAAACGTCTGTTTTCTCTCTAACAACCTGGAAACGAGTAGGATGATGATCATTCGTCCCAAACGAGTTCTCCACTGACACAGAAGCCGCTTGACCCGTCTCGTTCCCTCACAAGTGATCGAGTGCAACAGTCTGTCTTTCAGTATAAACTTCATTTCATTTCTCAACGCGGTGCCGAAGGCACAAAGCACATTTGACCCAATCTTCATCGGTGGCACTTCGGCAGCTCTGGGCAATATTTGGGAGGAATTCATCGGGTATTATTATATTTATTATTATTTTACTCGCCTACCTGTTTCTGAGTTCCACAAGTATTATCATCTCTACTCTACCCGTAATAACGTGTCGCTCGTCATGTTATTGTCGGACTCAGGCTCTAAAACAGGACGCGGATTGTATTTATAGTAATGTATGGCACCATTTATGAGTTTGCCACTTAAAGCAACATTTCGGTGAATGATGTTTGCCCCGTGATCGTGTCCGTGTCAGTAACCAGATGAGAAGCTCCCGCACGGGAGGCTGGTCACGAAGGTTCGGTCGCTCGGCATTCACGATGAGGTAGTAAATGGGATCAGACATCGGCTTTGTAGTGGAAGCCAGAGAGCCAGGGAGATTGTTGCATCTCTGACTGGCGGCCTGTGACTCCTACAGTGCCGCAGGGAGCAGTGCTGGGTACGTTTTTGTTTCTCGTCTATATCAACCATCTGAATGATAATGTGGTTTACTGGAAATCTGCGGATGACAACCTGATTGGAGGTGTAGTGGACAGCGAGGAAGGCTGTAATGACTTACAGCGGGATCCGCACCAGCTGGAGAAATGAGCTGAACATGGCTGAAGGAATTTAACGCAGACAAATGCGAGGTGTTGCTCTTCGGTAGAACTAACCAGGGGAGGTTGAACGGTCGGGCACTGAGGAGTGCGGAAGAACAAAGGGAGCTGGGAATACAGGTCCATAATCTGTTGGAAGTGGCGTCACAGGTAGATAGGGTCATAAAGAAAGCTTTGGGCACATTGGCCTCCATGTATCAAAGAGTTAAATACAGGAGATGGGACGTCACGCTGTATGATACATTTTTGAGGAAATTTACAAAGATGTTGCCGGGTCTGGAGTTCATGCTCTTCCGTTGGTTAACAATTCCTTATGTCGTGATACTTCCTTCATTTTTTATCCTTGTGCTTTTTTTAATTTCAGTTCCGTGTACTTATTAGAATAGTATATGTTCGTTGGAGTGGTGAATCATGTTTCCATTAATGAAAATATATCCTTAGAAGATTTATCTGACTGTTGTATAAAGTATTTATGTTTTATTCTGTTAATCCTTCTTTCCCAGGTGGAGTTAATATAAATGAGTTCGAGTGTACATGGTGTTTTCTAAAATTCCTCATTTCCGTCCTTACTTTCCTTTGTAAGTTTTCCAGATCGGTTTCAGGCCGGGATATTATGTGGTATGTGTGTTATACACGTCAACATGTATTATTTTGTTTTTCTTGACTCAAGCTGATAAAACCAGAGGTACGGGCACACTCATTTCTCAATTGCTCAAAACTTTCCGACTATTCTAATGGTGGTCAGTATTGAGCTTTTCTGGGGATTTACTGACATACTGCTGTGTGAGGGTGATGACGCGTGAGGAGGATGGGGAGATGGAGGAGGTGAAGCGTGCGGACAGAGGAGAGAAGATGGTGAGGGAGCTACACACACTCAGACAGCGATTTGAGAAGTTGCAATCTCTCTCACCCAAGCACAGTAACCAAGACAGCACAAGGGGAGGGGTCTGAGTTTCCCATTCTCGCTCCGTTCGCCAGTTCCTCCTGTTCCCGAGCTTCTGCTGCTCTGAATGGAGCCTTTCACGCGTCGCTGTTCCGTCCACATCTCGTCTCCGATTGACACTCATCCTGACACTCACTGTCTCTCTTTAATTATCACTCTATTTTTTTACTCACTCCCTTCCTCCGCCTCTCCCCCCTTCTCTCTCTCTCTCTCTCTCTCTCTCTCTCTCTCTCTCTCTCTCTCTCTCTCTCTCTCTCTCTCTCTCTCTCTCTCTCTCTCTCTCTCTCTCTCTCTCGATGTTACTCACCGTTCTGTCGGACTTATCCTCTCACTCTCTCCCTCTTGGGTTTGCTTCCTGTTTTTTTTTCTGTCTCTCTCCCGTATTTTCTGCCTGTCTGACTGCCCAACTCCTTTTATTCTCATTGCCTGTAAATAATCATCTATAACAATTCCTCTCTCTTCTCTCTCTGTCCTCGCATAACCTCCCGTGGGGAGTGTCTGCGGTTTGGGATTGAGAGAAAGGGACTGCGGCATTAAGGGGAAGGGGGCGGGGAAGAGAGCGATAGATAGATAGATAGATGGATAGATTAATTGAGAGAGAGAGAGAGAGAGAGAGAGAGAGAGAGAGAGAGAGAGAGAGAGAGAGAGAGAGAGAGAGAGAGAGACATTTACCGCCACCACACCTGTCACACTCACCGTTACCGTAGATGTGAAGGGGGGTGGGGGGGCGAAAAGAGGGAAACAGCAGAGAGAAGAGGAGAAAGGGCCCTGGGACTGATAGTCTGAGGCAGACAGAGGAGGGTGAGGGAAGACTTGAAAAGGACCCTGGAGGAAGAAAACCCTGCCTAATTACCATCAGCATAAATATTTCATTGATTCTATTATGGATATTATTTTATTTTGGTTTTCTGGGTATGCCTGCAATAAAATGAATCTCAGAGCTGTATATGGTGGCATAGATGTACTCTCATAATAAATTTGTTTTTAACTTTGTAAGAGCCTGTTGGAGAGAGAGAGAGTCTGGCAGGGCGGAGAGAGAACGACTGACGAGGGAGGAGAGTCAGGCGGCTGAAAGGCCAGTAAGGCAGGGAGAGACCGTTTGGAGATAATCCAGGAGGAGAGGGAGAGAAATCGTACATGAGAGAGCAGCCGGAGTGAGGGGGAGATTTGAGATGCGACCGGGGATATAGAAACAGGGCGAGGGGGCATGGGGAGGGTAGAGACACTGGGGTCCTAGAGGCCTAGAGAGTAAAAGAGGGTAGGAAAAGACCGGTAGGAGCAAGAGCGCGGGAGGGTTAGAGAGACATGGGAACAGCCGGCGAAAAGAAATAAATGGTGGTGAGAGAGGCTGGAGGGCAGGGTGGGGGAGAGAGAGATGGAGCCGGAAAAAGGGACAGAGGGGGAATAGTGGGGAGTGAGGGTGAGAGACTGAGTGAGTGGGTAATAAACGACGCAGGGGCGATGATCGTTTTACTCATCTCGTCTCCTCTCCGCAACTTTCCTTTCTCCCCTCCCCTCCTCAATCCGATCCCTCCCTCTCAGTCCCGCCCCCTGTTTACCAGCCCGCACCGACAGACCTCTCCTTCACCTTCTCCAACAAGCCCGCGCCCACTCCTGCCTTTGGCGGGCCTCAGTGACGACACTTTCCCCACCGGAGAGCCTGAAGGATTCGTGCCGAGCGACCTGAGAAGGGGAGGGAAAATCAAGGCGGTACTTTGGAGATGGGAGGGGCGTTGTAACGGTGCCTAACCCTAAACCTAGCCCTAACCCATTCCTCCCCATGGTAACCCCTCAGTGTTCCAGCTTCCTTGTTAAGAGTCGCCCTGTCCCATCCTTGGCATCCCGTCACTCCTTAAACACTTCGCTCTCTGTTCTCCCTCTCCACTCTATCACTGCCCATCTCACCCTGGCTGGCGGCCATTTTGTGATGATTACTATTGACAACCGCTCTCCCAGTATCGTAGAATAAGACACACCCTTTTCCTCACCTTCCACTCACTTCCCTTCCTGTTTATTCAATCTCAACTCATCCCTTCTCTCCTTTCCCTCGGTGCTCCTTCTCCCGACTCTCCATTTAACCTTCTGCCTGCAGCCAATGTGTGACAGTGCGTGACCCTCCCTCCCACTTCTTCCACCACGAAGTGTGTCACTCCCTCACACTCACCATCTTGTCACCCTCCTTTCCCATCCCATCACTCGCAAACCCCTTCCCTCCTCCCCCTCGCTTTCCTCTCCCCGCCATCTCGATGCTCGGCATCCTATGCTGGTTGGCTGCCATTGTGCGATGACAATTTTCCCCTCTCCTCATCTCCCTCTCTCTCTGTGTTACCCGTTGAGTCACTCCCCTACTCACCCCGTCACTCCTGAACCCTCCCCTCTCTGACCCCTTGTCCTTTCTCCCGCCATCCACCACATCCTGGCTGGTGATCACTTTCTGATGGAAAATTTCGCTCCCCCTCACCCGATCCCTTCCCTCCGTCGTTGAATGTGTCGCGCCCTCTCCCTCAGCTGAGACGCTCAACTCTCCACCCCATCGGCCCAAACACTTGGCTTAACTACATAATGCCTCATAGGCCTGATTTTATACTCACAAATCAATGAATCTGTTGTAAAAAAAAGATCACTCCCTACTTGTACATAGTTCTTCCCTTTTTGTTGTTTTTCCTCTCCACTCTTTTCTATAAGTGTGCACCTCAGATAAATACTTTGTGGAGATTTGCGATATATATGATTATATTGTGGCGACCCAATTACTAGCACACTCGATCCGGCTCACAATTAGCCAGCGTGCAGGCACAAAGGCTAGGTCTGCAACAAAGGGAGAAAACCTGAGGGGGTGTCAGTACGTGCCTCTCGAGGCATCCGCGCGGGGGAGGGCGGATGGAGGGAGGCTTTAAAGCAAGGCTGTGAAGTTCGAATAAACTTTAACTTTGACTGCAGTTTACCGACTCCGTGTCGTTATTTTAGCGCTGCGTGCAGCACACCGCTACAATTGGTGACCCCGACGGTCCAAACGATTTTTGGACCGGAGATAAACGACGCATGTGGTTTCCTTGAAACTGCCAAGCTTCTGGACGCTGCAACCTCACCTAAGGTTTCAGCAAGCAGAAGCCCAATTCCACGTTCGGCAGATAACCTCAGAGGACACCCGTTACTACTACGTGGTGAGCTCCCTCGACCAGGACACAGCAGCCCAGGTCGCGGAGTTCGTACAGTCTCCCCCGCGGACGGCAAGTACACGGAATTCAAAGCCCTGCTCATAAGGACTTTCGGACTCTCCCGCCGCGAGCGAGCTGCCCGTTTACTGCACCTGGATGGCTTGGGAGACAGGCCTCCATCAGCTTTAATGAATGAGATGTTGTCTCTGGCCGACGGACACACACCCTGCCTCATGTTTGAGCAGGCATTCCTGGAGCAGCTGCCGAGGACATACGCCTGCTGCTGTCCGACGCGGATTTCAGCGACCCCCGGAAGGTGGCAGCCCGGCCGGACTTGCTGTGGAACGCCAAGAAGGTGAGTGGGGCGTCCATCTCACTGATCACCGGGCCACGCTCCCAGCAGCAGACCAGTCCAGGCCCGGCCGCAGAGCCCGCTAAACCCAAAGGCCAGGGTGTGGAGCCCAACGAACAATGGTGTTTCTACCACCAGCGGCGGGGTGCAGAAGCCCGCCGTTGTCGCCCGCCCTGCCAGTTCTCGGGAAACGCCAGGGCCAGCCGTCGCTGATGGCTACGGCGGCTGGCCATCGGGATAGCCTCCTGTATGTGTGGGACAAGAGGTCGGGACGCCGTTTTTTGGTCGACACCGGTGCCGAGATCAGCGTCTTACCTCCGACGAGTTACGACACCCGCAGCAGGGCGCCGGGTCCCCCCCCCCGAGGGCTGTGAACGGCAGCACTATAAGGACCTATGGCACCCGTCCGGTGCAGCTACGGTTCGGCTCCAGCCAGTTCACGTGGGACTTCACACTGGCCACCGTAGCCCAACCGCTTCTGGGTGCGGATTTCTTGCGGGCTCACAGCCTACTGGTCGACCTGCCCAGGAAGAGACTGCTTCACGCCGAGACCTTTCAGACGTTCTCCCTGGGTGCAGCCCAGTTGCCAGCCCCTCACCTCGGCTCCATCACGCTGTCCGACAACGACTTCATCAGGGTCCTGGCGGATTTCCCATCGGTTCTGGCATCGCAGTTCGCGGCAGCCATGCCCCGACACGGCGTACAGCACCACATCCCGACCCAGGGACCACCCCTCCACGCCCGTGCTCGGCTGCTTCCCCCTGACAAGCTCCGACTGGCGAAGGAGGAGTTCAAGAGGATGGAGGAATTGGGGATCATCCGGCGGTCCGACAGCCCATAGGCCTCCCCCCTGCACATGGTGCCCAAAGCGACAGGGGGCTGGAGACCGTGCGGCGACTACCGCAGGCTGAACGAGGCTACAACACCGGACCGCTACCCTGTGCCGCACATTCAGGACTTTGCAGCAAACCTGTACGGCGCACGGATCTTCTCCAAGGTAGACCTCATCCGCGGATACCATCAAATCCCGATGCATCCGGACGACGTCCCCAAAACGGCTCTCATCACCCCGTTCGGCCTGTCTGAGTTCCTCCGCATGCCGTTCGGCCTGAAGAATGCCGCACAGACTTTCTGGGGCCCACGCCAAATTTCTCCAACCGTCTGAGGTGAAAGAGGCGCACAGACCACGTGAGTTCCCCGGTGATGTTTATGCCGAGCAACTTAAAGCCGTTCAACCCCTCAACCCAGGTACATTGATGTCAATAGGGAAGAGCCTGTCATTTGCTTAGTACAGCTGAAAATACATTTATTGACATGTTTCGTTTTAATTAAGTTGTGGCACGTTAGTAAATTAATTCAACCGAAACATTTAAAATTCGCCTGATTGCTAAAACGTGTCTTCGCACTTAATACAGTGTAATTGCAGCCTATGATGATGATGATGATGATGATGATGATGATGATGATGATGATGATCATAATAATAATAATAATAATAATAATAATAATAATAATAATAATAATAATAATAATAATAATAATAATAATAATAATAATAATTTAGTGATCCCGCGTGGCCTAGTGGATAAGGCATCGGACTAGCAACCTGAAGGTCACTGGTTCGAGCCTCAGCTGAGGCAGCATGTTTGTGTCCTTGAGCAAGGCAGTTAACAACACATTGCTCTGTGACGACACCGTGGCCAAGCTGCTTGGGTCCTAGTGCCCTTCGTTTGGACAACATCGGTGGCGTGGAGAGGGGAAGGCTTGCAGCCTGGGCAACTGTCGGTCTCTCATACAAACCTGCCCAGGCCTGCCCCCTGGAAAAACCTTCTAAGGCGCAAATTCATGGTCTTACGAGACTAACGGATCCCTATTATTAGTGATCCCGAATGGGAAATTCTTTCATTAGAGCAGTAACTTTTAAAAACACACTATTGAAGAATTTAAGACTCTTTGGATATATAGAGATTGTGAATGTTCCTGAGGTTTAGCTAAAATCAGCAAGAAGGAGGTTGCGGCGCCGGGAAGGGTGCAGCCAAAATGTTGTGATCAAGGTCTAAGTTCAAAGTCAAGCAATGTTCTTGTTAAGTGTTTTTAGTTACACCCGCTGTATCTATATAATGAAGCGTGACTACAAGCTAAGCAGAGCCCTCACACACCGCTCTCAGGTGCAGAGGCTCTCTGTGATATCATGTATAATAAAGTCCTTCAGTTTGAAACAATTCTCTGAGTCGGCCTGATTTGTTCTGTCTGCTGCTCCAGAGATTTATCTGCAACAGATTGGAGACGAGGATGGGATCCTCAATTTAGTCTTCTGGCTGAAAGGGGGAGGCTGGAAGAGCGGGATCCAGAAAAGGAACCCTAAGCGGAAAAGGAAAAGCAAGATAAAAAAGCGCCGACCAACTTGGGAAGAGAAATCAGTCTGCATTCCTCAGTTGGCTTGTCCAAATGTGTGAGATTTACAAACCATTGAAAATTACAGCACAGAAACAGACCTTTTGGCCCTTCCTGGCTGTGCAGAACCAATTTTCAGCCTAGTCCAATTGACCTGCACCTGGACCATATCCCTCCATACACCTCTCATCCATGTACCTGTCCAAGCTTTTCTTAAATGTTAAAAGTGAGCCCGCATTTACCACTTCATCTGGCAGCTCATTCCACACTCCCACCGTTCTCTGTGTGAAGAAGTCCACCTCCCCCCCATGTTCCCTTTAAACTTTCCCCTTTCACCCTTAACCCATGACCTCTTTTTAAAAAAATTTTCTCCCCTGGCCTCAGTGGAAAAAGCCTGCTTTCATTCATTCTATCTATACCATGTTACCACTGAGTGACAGGCCCTGAGCTGGAATGATGAACAGACCCCAGCGCATGCGCAAGCATTGTGCAAAACGGCAGCTGACCTGCATGAGAGAGTGCGACAGGCGCTGCCCCCTGTGGGAAGCGAGATTAAGCATCCTTTTCCAACCCGCTGAAGGGGTATATGTAAAGGAGATAAAAAAGGACTCTTTTTCTCCTAGGTGGAAGCGCCCTTACACAGTGCTGATAATAACCAGAACCGCGGTGAAGTTTGAAGGAAAAGGAGAATGGATTCACGCTACTAGGTGCAAACGGCACCAGGAATTAGAAGACAAGAATGCATGAAGCTAACAAGCCAGATGCTTTTATGAGGATTGATACTGCGGGGAGTCAGTGTGGCCTTGTCCAGAAATACCTCTTTGTCCTTATGTCACACTCATGCCAGTCATTAAGGTGAAGAGTTGGACTCTTGATGGGTGTGTGTAAAGATACCTCAGCATGGCGCCCATCACTGGAAGGGATCCCCATGAACGGAAGCGAAAAGCTCTCTGTTCAACTTATGAAACTATTTGACACATCCTATTCCAGCTTTAGAACGAGAGATTGGCAGAAGGACTGTGATGTCAGAAAAGGGGATTGTGGATGGTACCTCCCTACCCCGATGGAGGGAAAAAGGATGCCCTCCTTCGAGTTAGTAAATACACAGAAAACTGTAAATGGAATTTGTTACTGCAATACGGCGGGGGGAGATGGGAGATTTTTGGGTCATTGTTCTTGTACTGAACGGAGGGTGGGTCCTCCTCCGCTTACTCCTAATGGGCCTTACTGGGTATGTGGGGAAAGAGCTTGTCCTTGGCTTGCAAGGCCGCCAGGCGAAAGTCGGAATGTGTCCCCAGGAAACTGGACGAGCTGCTGTTATCTGGCCTATATATTGCCCTCCATGCATCCTATAAAAGATATATCGCAACATCCTTATTGAAGGCGAAGTAAGCGAGGGATAACTGAAAGTGAAAGGTTTTGAATGTTAGCATTTCCCTCATGCGGCGTGGCCCGAAATTCACGAGAAATTATTAGTATGGCAACCGCTCTAGAGATATTGGCCAATGACGATGCCGATACCCTAACTCACGCAAGGGAAAGACCTAACAACAAAGGTAGTTGCCCTTAGAATGGTAGCCTTGCAAAATAGAATGGCCCTGGACCTGCTCTGAGCCGAAAAAGGAGGGACATGGTAGGGCAGGAATGTTGTACTTATATTCCCGATGCGTCAGAAAACACAACTGACCTTAGTCAACACATTAGAGGAAAGATTAAGTAGTCTACGAAGATAGGGAAACAGTTTTTTTATTTTCAGGAACGAAATGGTGGGAAATACTAGAGGGTTGGTTTTCTGGCTGGGGAAGCTGGATTACCCATGGGATAATTATAGTGGTAATAATATGTGTTTTAGGATGCTGTGTATGTGGATTATTACGATTGTATTGTGACCAGTTAATGAAAACAGATTTACTCGGACCTGAAAATGACCCTATCATACCCCAGATGGTGAGGGAAATGCGCAGTAAGCGAAACTGGTAGACAGATGAGGTACATCCTGGCAAAGAAATACCCCTTCAGGAGGGATATGAACCCCTTATGGGGAAGAGGAGTAATTACTTCATGAGGAGTGTTGATCTGAAAAGATGAACAACGAGGGAATTGTGGAAGAATTTAAGACACTTTGGATATGCAGGGGTTAACCTAATCGCCTGTGAATACTCTTACAATTTAGCTAAAATCCTTGCAGGTCTTGGAATTCAGCGAATGCCCTTCCAAGAAAGATGTTGTGGCCCCGCATTTACGTAATGCTCTTGTTTGTTGCAATCTCGTTCTAAGATCAAAGTCACGTTGTTGGTTGAAATCTAGTCCTAAGTTCGAAGTCAAGCAATGCTCTTGTTAAGTGCTTTTAGTCACGTACTCTGTGTCTATATAATGAAGCGGGTCTGCAAGACAAACAGAGCCCCCAAGCACCGCTCTTAGGTGCAGAGGCTCTCCGTGATATCACGTATAAATAAAGCCCTTTAGTCTGAAACGATTCTCTGAGTCGACCTGATTTGTTCTGTCTGCTGCTCCTGAGATTTTTTCTCAACAAACTATATGTCGCATATGCACTTTATGTCAACTTGCATATGTACAGCATAGTCTACCTGTTAATATTATTGTATTGCTTTAATATTATTTTTTGTGCGGTATGTGATATATGTTCTGTGTTTTCCACTTTGGTCTCTGTTTCGTTTCGCTGCATACATGTGTACAGATCAATAAAACTATATCTGAACTTCAGCTTTAAATTGGACTTGAGTGTTGAACAATTTCCATATTTCACTCTGACGCGATCCTTAGACCATAAGACCATCAGCATAATTAGGCCCTTCAGCCCATCGTGTCTGCTTTGCCATTTCATCATGGCCGAGCCCGGAATCCACACAACTCTATAAATCTTCCTTTTTATCACATCCTTCGATGTCCTGGTCTATCAGGAAACGGTCAACTTCTGTCTTAAATACATCCACGGACTTGGCTTCCGCCTCAGTCTGTGGCAGGACCTTCCACAGCGCGCTACTTTCTATCTGAAGAAAATCCTCTTTCCCTCTGTTCCAAAAGTTGGTCCATCAATTTTGATGATATGCCCTCGTCTGGGTCCCCCCACTATAGGAAACATCCCCTCCACATCCACCCAATATAGTCCCTTCAAAATTCGTTAGGTTTCAGTGAGATCCCTGTGTATGCTTCTAAATTCTAGTGAATACAGACCCAAAGCTGCCGAACGCTCTTCATATGCCAACCCAGTCCTTCCCGGAATCCTTCACGTGAATGTCCTCTTGAATCTGTCCAATAACAACGGATCCTTTCTGAGATCTGGGGCTCATAGCTGATGACGTCACTCCAAGTGCGGACTGACTACTGACTTATAAAGGCTCAGCATTATCTCCTTGCTTTTATATCCTGTTCCACCTGAAGTAAATGCTGGCATTGCATTTGCCTTCTTCACCTCAAACTCAGCCTGTAGCTTCACCTTCTGCAAGTCTTGCACGGGGACGCCCAAGTTCATCTGCATCCTGAAGTTTGAATTTTTACCCATTTTGATAACAGTCTGCACTATTGTTCCTTTTACCAAAATGATGGCCATTCTTTTCTCCACACTATATACCATCAGCCACATTTTTGCCCACTCTTGCAATTTGTCTAAGTTCTGCTGTAATCGCTTTGCTTCCTTGGCAGTACCGACCCCTCCTGCGATCTTTGTATCACCTGTAAACCTTGCCACAAAGCCATCAATTCCATTATCCAAATCATTGACAAAGGTTTGAAAAGTAGCGCACCCAGTACTGACCTCTGAGGAACACCACTAATCACTGGCAGCCAGCCACTGCTGCCTCCTGTCCGTCAGCCAGTCCACAATGCATGCTGGTATCTTCCCTGTAACGCCGATACTTCCTGAAAATGGAAGTCTTCGCAATTGTAACAGAATTTGAATCAATTGGAATGATGAAGGACATTGAGAATGGCTGATGTTCAAATTGGCGAACGTGCTGGTTTACAAAAACTATCTGATATGTTTGTAGAGAATTGCTTAATGTAAATAACCGCGGCACTGAGATGGATTCGACATTTGACTTACCTCAGCTCCGAAGGCAGACAGAATATCATACATCATCGACCTAATTTCGATGTAATCCGACATATTGATGAACTGTGGACATTATCTCACGAACAGTGGCCGTTCTGCATGGTTGTTGGCGTACTCACGTTTCGTATCACATACCTGCCAGCGCACATACACACTGTGGTTCATCATCACACTGCGCGAATTTATCTAATTTACAAAATGTACTTTTCAGGAGTGGGGATCACTGATAGTGTTCAGTGTGCATCACCACTCAAACTTGTAGTCTGACACCTTCTGAGGCGCCGACGTCGCTCCGCTCAAGCACATTAATCCCCGGTCCCAGCACTGAGCCGGTAACTTTGTATATAACATTTTATGAGATCATAACAAAAAAAAAACAACATTTTGTGTCTCTCTACCTCCAACAGTGCGTGATGTAGGAAGTTCCTTATCACCCATATACTTTGTAGATGAAAGGTGTAAGACAATCTTCCACATGGCTCTTTAAACCCTGAATATCGTAGAAAATACTCGGGTCATACTAATCTCTGCTCACGGAAAGAAAGCCTCAGTGACATCCTCTTCTATTTCATTGGTAATATCGATTGCCCAGTGAAGGGGCAACTTTGTAATCTCTCCGACGAAGTCTGAGAAGTTTCATGGGAACAAGCGGCTTCGGGACCCACACCGAAGTAATGTGAAAGCACAGGCGGCTCTAAACGCTTAAATATCAGCGTTTTCAGTGCTGATGGAGGTGATTTATATCTGCTTGTTTGGAGTAACCATATCATATATAACAGTGACTCTCCACCAGCTATAACAGAATATATCATCAGTGACGTCAGAGTCCCGTCACTACCCCATTGCCGGGATGCTGCATCAATTGTTTGGTTTCAATGACATTCAGGAAGGAATCACAGCCTGTAAGGTTAGACAAAGACTAACGGGTTGACATTAGACTGGACGCATGATGAGAAAGGTTATTGAAGAATTATGTGTAAAGTAAAGGCAAGCGCAGCATCAGTAATGTTATAGTCAGTGGGAATCAGCAGAACGCTGTGTAACAAATGCAGTTACGGAACGGAGCGGGACCTCTCTACTGAGTTACTGTGGGACAACGAAAGGGCCCTCCTGGAGCGATGCTCTCCGCGGGCGAGGGGAGCGCTGACGTCACTCCCTCGGGGGTGGGGGTGTTCTGTTGTGGAATGTGAATGAAGGAGCTTCATGATCCAGCTGCTCAGTCCATCAGCTGGGGAACAGGTGGCACCGGAGCGGAACATCAACCCTTGTTTGTTCATTGGCTGTAAGTAACGTCATTCATTGCACAACCCGCCTACCCGTGACGGAGAATTCGTGTTCCCTATAAATTAGCAGGGTATCGTGATCCGAGTCACACGCTGATGTAAACTGCACAACGGGAGATAATTCAAGCAATCGGACATGAGTCGACCGGCGATCCTACAGGTGAAAGACGTTTGTTACCCTGTTCTAGCGGTGTTTGGTTTACCCGGTAAGTCGTATTAATACATTGTCTAATAGCTACTGTTTTTCGGCAGGACATTGTTATTTTTAATGAAGTATGATCCGAAGATGCGCCGCAATGTGTCCATTGTACAAGCTGCTCAATAGGCGCTGTATCGTTCCCTGTCCACACGGCCGGTGAGGAGACATTCCTCTGGACACAGGAGGCCGTCTCCTCATGACAGGTGCAAAGAGAACGGAGGGATGCCATCGCTGAAATAGCAGTAGTGTTTCACTCAGGAGGAAATGTATTTTCTATCGTGCCTGTCCGAGAATAAAAGTGTACTACAACAGCAGTAGTGTTTCGCTAAATATTTTGAAGTCTGTCGCGAATTTTGATATAATTCCCATACGAAGGTGAGTAGAAATTTAAACAATACTACGAATTCGGCTTCAATTTTGTATTGCGCAACTCCAACTCAATAACTCAACCCCAGTGCTGAAAGTCCTGATTTGTGATGGCCGATGTGCAAAATGATCTCTGTGCCACCCGGTTTACCCGTTGTTTTACTTTAAATGAATGATGGATCTGTATTTACATCTCCGTTTCTTTTATGTGGAGCACCTCACAACCTACCATTCACCATGCAATGGTAACCTGGTTTACCCTCCAGCAGGGCGGCACATTACCCAGGCTCCCGGTAAATTACACGTGCTGTTTGTCAGCCCGTTTCCAGCTGGTGAAGATCACACTGCGAAGATGCCTTTCCGTCCTGCCTATGCTTACTCTCAGACCACCGTACTAAACAGAAATACATCCAGACATATTTCAGAAATAAGTTGTAAGATTCCGCTGTCTTCCTCCGTCAGTGATGTCTTAATCTGTTATTGTTTTTTTTCTGTTGCAGCCAATTTGTTAACAATTATTATTCTGTCCCGGGGGAAATGCGGTCTTTCCAAATGCATCTCTGCCTACATGACGATGATGGCTGTGTCAGATCTATTGGTCATTCTAATCAATGTCCTTGTCTATGAGATTTTAATATTCCGCCTGTCGAGTTCATTTCTGCATTATACGGAAGTCCTTAAAGCCACGATCTACGTGCTGGCGGTCACTCTGGAACTATCACGGTGGTACACGGTGGCCTTCACCTGTGATCGATATGTTGCCATATGTTGTCAGAAGTTTAAAACAAAATACTGCAGAGTGAAGACAGCCAGAATCCTGGCAGCAGTAATACTGGCGGTGCTTTGCTTGGAGAATATCCCCTTCTTGTTTGCATTTCAGCCTCAACGAATAATTGGAAATATTTCGTGGGGTATTCGCCCGAAATTGGACATCGTCAACTCTCCAAGTTTCGTCGCGCTCAGCAGATTCAAAACCTTTCAAAACCTGCTGTGTGCATTTGGTTTAATACTTCTATGTAACGGGATGACGGCCAGTCACATCTTAGTGGCCAGCAAATCCCGGAGGAGCTTCCGAACCCATAAGAGTAAGACTGAACGTGACCCGGAAATGGAGAACAGGAAAAAGGGCATCATATTACTCTTCTGTGTATCGGGCAGCGTTATACTACTTTGGCTGCCGTGGGCAGTGACCGATTTTATCGCCAGCCTAAACATGTATTTTGATCGCGACTATTACTCTGCCCGATATATCGCTGCTCAAACCGGGGTTCTGCTCACGAACATGAGTTCCTGTACAAACACGTGTATTTATGCAGCCACCCAAACTAACTTCAGGGCAGAGTTGAAAACGTTGATACTGTCTCCTTGGACGCTTATCCGGGAATTGATCAAGAGAAATGTAAGATCGTCTAAGGCTTTCTCCCCTAAGTAGAACTCAGTTCCAGCTCGCACACGTCTTACAGCAGGCAACATTTTGTAGAAGATCCGCGTTTTAAGTTTGATAATAAAATAAGAATTATCATTTAATACATCCCGATGCTGGTAACTGAAAGTGTCTCATTTGTATCTGATAAGAATTACCTCGAGGAAAAAATAAAATGTATGAATGCGTGGAATGGGCCGGATGGAACACAGTATTGAATTAGGAAAATCGTCATTTCAATGTTAAAGAAAACAGACTATTTGCACCCAACATTGGATCTCAGTAAAGCAGCAGAGAGCTACGGTCAATAACACCCTTATTCCATATTTCCCGATCTGTCAAGCCGTATCATATGAAACAGCGAAAAAGAGAAACAAAAACTTTTCGAATGCTGCACAACGGCCTCCAAAAACTTCAGCAGATATTGAGAATAGAAAATATTCTTTCTCAATAATTAGTACAAGAATACAAATTTTGGAAAGGCGTTTCAAAAGATCCTGTGTCATTTTAGCTTACGTTGTGTCGTTCCATTTATTTCGTGATTGGCAGTGCCACTCAGCTGTACCAGAACCTCCTCAGTTGACCAGCCACCCCTCAGCAATAGAAGGCGATCTTCTATTCCCGATCCTGTAGACATTATATTCGATGCTACCCGGCGATATGCCTGGTTACGGAAATCAGCCCTTACAGAAGTCAGAGATCAACGCCTAAATATTTGGGTACCTTCTATGACAACTAATAAATAAGCACACGATATATTCCTTTTCAAATTGATTTTATTAAATCATGTACAGGTGACCCACATTCACTTTCTAATTAAATCTGAATATGGTTCATATTTTAGGGAGGCGATACTATCACCAACGATCCACAGCACGCCAAGCAAACCCATCCCCAAAATGCCGGGACTCCGTGAAAACTGATTTATTCAGGTTATTAACAAGCAACACGAGAAGCTGATTCTCGAGGAGTCTCAAGATGGCGCTTATGGAGTGAAACCGTTTTAGGCTTTGCTGCAATCCTTTTATTATTTTCTACCTACAAGCACCCCCTAATTGACCTGTTTATACCTATTCTAAAGGGGTTCATACTTATGAAATCTTTTTCAACTGTTTGAATCATTTTCAACCCGTTGAAATGTCTAAACAAAAGGAATCGAAACAGACGAAAGAACCGTTAACTCTGGAAGCAATTGCGAAACTTATGGACGAGAGACTTGAAAAACTGGAGAATAAATTAACCTCAAAGCTTTCTACGTTCGATCAAATTATAAAGACAGTCGATGGAAAACTTCAATTACTTTGGACGTTTTCGTCTCAGAAGTACTGGATACCCCTCCAATAATCGAACGTGCACATCGCATTTCTCGTTTTCAACCAGCTTCAGGTACGAAACCACGACCAGTGATACTCCGGATTCATTACCCTCATACCAAAGAACGTTTGATTCGGGCTGCCCGGAAAAAGGGTATGATCAGTTTTAATGATTTCAAATTTCGTATTCCGGAAGACTATAGTCCCGAAGTTTTAAGGGCAAGAATGGCTTTTAAATCGATTATGTCGGAAATTCATCAGGACGTCTACAAGCAAACGCTGTTATTTCCAGCACATTTGAGAGTTACTCTCAAAGATGGGACCTATCGGCTGTTCAAATCTCCAGCGGATGCTCAAAGATTCCTTGAAGAATAGTACTTTTCTTTTACTACGGGTTGACTAATGTAATAATTAGTCTATAGATCCGGATCTTTTATAATTTGATGATTTTTTACGTGATGGTTAACAGTGTATTTCTTACCAACGGTAAAGGTCCGTTTTTTTGGTTTATCCTGAGTTCGTTCTTTTAATATTATTATTCTGTTAGTTCTGAAAGTAATTCATTAGGTTTTTATTTTAAGTTTATATACACTTTTTATACCTTTTACGTTAAAATATTAAGGTTTTTTTATAATTAAAAACTTTTCTAAGATGTTGTTTCTTTTCCTCAAAGACCTTAGTGCTGGGATACGTCACATGCGTTCTGATGTGTCTGAATGAGTTTAAGGACTTTCTTTTAAAACACTAATACACAATTATTCATTTATGGATTTTAACGTTTTAGTTTTTTTCTTTTTTAAAATATTTTTTTATATATAGAATAATAATTTTATAGTTTAATCTTTGTTATACTAACCCTTTCTTAAAATATGGGTGGTTTGTATTTTTTTTAAACTTTTGTGTTTGAGTCGCCGTCTTCAGACATGGGGATAAATTTAGTATTATATTGCCTCTTTTTGGCTTTATTCCCCTGGGGTTTTGAGGGTGGAGGGAGGGAGATTTTTCATTTAGCTTGCTTCACGCTGAGTTGTACTTCATGGGCTGACTCGAAACTACAAAAATGGTTGCAGTATCAGAACTTCCGGTTCCTCCTTGAACTTACTTCCCTCTTCCGGATTCATGAGTTCAACTTTTTTTTTAACCTTATGTGTTAATTGTAATAAATATTGGCAATATGTATAAGATTATTAATTTTGTTTCTTGGAATACTAATGGTTGAAATTGTCCATCAAACGGAAAAAAATATTCAAAGTATTCCACAGAATGAATGCTAATATTATCTTTGTGCAAGAGACTCATGTGAGGAAGGTGGACCGTGAACGTTTTTTCAGGTTTTGGAGGACAAACAGTATCACTCGAATTCCCAAGCCAAAGTAAGAGGCGTTTCCATTTTTATAGATTCCTCAACCTCCTTTATACACTATGAAACAATTTCGGACCCACAAGGTAGATTGTTACTTATTACTGGTTTACTTTTTAATCAAAAAGTTGTTTTAGTTGATGTTTATGCTCCAAACACTGATTGTCCTGAATTTTTATGTGTCTATTTACATCCTTTCCTAATTTGAATCAGTACATGCTAATGATGGGTGGGGATTTTAACTGCTGCTTAAACCCTTCGATAGATAGATCTAAGCCCACCCAAGCTCTTCCGAATAAATCGGCCTCTCTTATTAATTGCTTTATGATTGATTCTGCAATTTCCGAAATTTGGCGTTTTTTACACCCCAATGACAAAGAATTTTCATACTTTTCTCATGTTTGTCATAATTATTCAAGAATTGACTACTTCTTTATTGATCATCGTTTACGTACCGATGTTATTGATTGTAAATATGATTATATTACCAGTTCTGACCATGCCCCTTTGAAGCTATCTGTTAAGGGAATGGATTTATCTTCTAACGCTAAATCTTGGATGTTCAACTCCTTTATTGCAGGACTCAGACTTCCTTAATTTTATTAAACAACAAATTGATTTGTGTTTCTCAACAGATTGTACTGCAGAGATCTCTAGTGGATCTTTATGGGACACTTTTAAAGCATTTATTCGTGGACAGATCATTCCATACTCTGCTGGAGTTAGGAATCGAACTAATTTTGAAATATCTACATTGGTTGATAAAATTAAAGCAATTGATAAGATTTATTCAGTGACCCCTAGCAACGATCTTTATAAAGAAAGAGTTGAACTTCAGATGGAGCATAGTTTGTTATTATCCTCTTCGATTGAAAATCAGTTAATTAAATCTAGAACCCAGTTCTATGTACATGGAGATAAATCTGGCAAACTATTGGCTAATCAATTGAAAACTGCTTCGGTTAAACGACAAATTACTAAGATTCGTATACGAGATGGCACATTGACGATTGATCATAAAGAGATAAATAAAGCCTTTCAAGATTTTTACAATTCTTTATATCAATCAGAATTTGTTGAGGATTCTTCTATACTGGATGAATTTTTAAGAAAATTGAATATCCCCAAATTAACAACAGAATATAATGTATTTCTAGATGTACCTATCACGGAAATCGAAATAAAAGAGGCGATTTTTTCAATGAATTCATGTAAAGCCCCTGGTCCGGATGGTTATATTGCAGAATTTTTTAAAATCCTTTTTTCTATACTCTCCCCTTGGCTTTGTAAATTCTCTAAAGATGTGTTAATTTTATGTAAATTGCCACACTCTTTTTATGATGCCTCTATCTCTTTAATTCTTAAAAAAGATAAAGACCCCACTGAACGTGTATCCTATCGGCCCATATCCTTGCTGAATACGGACTCTAAGATTTTTAGCAAAGTTTTGGCCACTAGATTAGAAAACATATTACCTCGAATTATCCCTGAAGATCAGACTGGGTTTATTAAAAACCTTTATTCATCTTTTAATATCTGAAAATTAATTAATATTATTTAAACTTTTTCATCCAAAATACCAGAATGTGTTATTTCCTTAGATGCTGAAAAAGCGTTTGATAGAGTTGAATGGCCATATTTATTTAATACGTTGCAGCATTTTAATTTTAGTTCGAAATTTATATCATGGATTAAAATAATATACTATAAACCCTTGGCTTCGGTCTTTACCAATAATCAAAGACCACCTTTTTTCAGTTATTCCGTGGTACAAGGCAAGGCTGTCCTTTAAGTCCTTTACTATTTGACATTGTTTTGGGACCTTTAGATATAGCCATTCGTGAATCACCTAATATTTTGGTTATTACTCGTGGGGAAGGGACGTATAAGTTATCATTATATGCTGATGATTTGTTACTATACATATCCGACCCTGAGAGATCCATTCCGGCTATTTCGTCCTTGCTTGCTCAGTTTAGTTGTTTTTCTGGTTACAAACTGAATTTTAATAAGAGTGAATTATTGCCATTAAATATGCAAGTTCCAATTTATAAACATTTACCATTTAAAGTTGTTACAGATCATTTTACTTGTTTGGGTATGTTACATACCCCGTAACTGGGTGTCTGACCAGCAGAGAAAGAAGAATCCGTTGGAGTCCGGTGGTACTATATTCAAAAGTGGTTATTAGTAAAATAAGCAAATCAATACCAATAATGCAAATATATAGATAATACACGTTAGCAATAATAAACCTAAAAATGTGGGAATAACAATAAGCAATAATAAACAAGCTCTATCTATGTCTAGGGGTAATGATTTGACATCGAAAAGTATAAAGTTCAGTACAGTTCATACGTGCTGAGGTAGATATGGTTGTTGTATTGTATTCGTTGGAGAGTAGAGAGAGTGAGCGAGCGAGATGTACCAGCTACAGTCAGGCAAACCTTCCTTTGCGTTCTTGATCCGTCGTATCGTTGTGGCCATTCAGTTATGACCCCTCTGTCATTCAGCTAGACCGTTCTTCTGTGGTGGACTCATCACTCTGGCATGAGTGGACACACACACAAGTCCCCACCCGCCCTGCTATAACACTGTGAGTTTAACTGACCGAGCTCCTGGTTCAGTCTCCGATGCCCCACACCTTCCCGTCGGTTCCAACACTCAAACAGTGTCCACTAGTGTGTCTCCTGGTGTGTCTGAAGGATGTCTCTCCAGACCTGACTTTTATCCCTACTTACCGGGTCTCAGTTGTCAATCAATTTTGAACGGCCGTGTCCATCAAACTAGCCCACTCTGGCTGTCCACTGAGGAATGTTTATGAACAGAATGATAAATAACCCTCTCAGAAGTCATAATACGGTGAATCAACAAGTCTCTCTCCCCTCTCTTATCTCTCCCTTATCTGTAGCAGATGTTCTTGCATGTTTTATTTTCCAACTCTCTCTCTCATGAGCAGCATAGCAACAGTAACGGTTTGTGATTCTCCCGGGGGCGGGGGGTGGGGGACATGTTCAACTCTGCACCCTTCTGCCCATCAGAACTGTTCATCCTTCATAACAGGCATTATAATTACCAAGAAACATAAGGATTTATTTAAAGTTAATTTTTTACCTTTAATTGACCAAATTAAGCAACTTGTTAGTAGGTGGTCCCCATTATCTTTGTCATTGGTTGGTCGAATTAATGGTATTAAGATGATAGTATTACCCAATGTTTTATATTTATTCCAACCATTACCAATTTTTTTCCTAAATCTTTTCTGATGTTATTGACTCCAAAATATCCTCGTATGTGTGGCAGAATAAAAATCGTAGACTAAGCAAAAAATATTTACAGAAGCCTAAGAAGGAGGGTGGTTTGGCTTTGCCAAACCTAAGATTTTACTATTAGGCAGATAATATTCGATATTTAATATTTTGGACACAACAATCGATTATAGCATCTTGCCCACAATGGGTAAATTTGGAAGCAAATCTGTACAAGACTTTTCATTGTTTTCAATTTTAGGATATTTACTTCCCTTTACTTTATCTAAATTGAATAAGCAAATAACTAATCCTATAGTTAAACATACATTGCGAATATGGTTCCAATTTCGTAAATTTTTTTGCTTGAATAAGTTTGTCCTATCAAGCCCTATTATATCTAACTTTTTTTTTGGCCCTCTTCTATGGATCAAGCCTTTGTATTATGGAAAATAAAAGGCATAACACGTTTTCGTGATCTATTCTAGATAATAGTTTTATGTCCTTTGAACAGCTATCTAATAAATATAATTTACCTTAAACACTTTTTTTAAGCACTGAATCCTTGTGAGAAGGATTTAGTAGCCACCATTTATAATATGATCATGAAAATACAGCCAGAAGTATCCGAAAAAAAAATAAGAAGCAATGGGAAAAATAACTTCATTGTCTGATACCCACTCAGCAGTGGGAGAAAATTTTACAATTAGTCAATTCTTCCTCTATTTGTGCTAAACATGCCCTAATACAATTTAAGGTTGTACATAGGGCTTACATGTCCAAGGATAAACTTGTGACAGATGCCATTCTGAAGTTGCTCCATTGACCCACATGTTTTGGTCTTGCCCTTGCTTGCAAAATTATTGGAAAGATATTTTTGGTATTATTTCAACAGTTCTGAGGATCAAATTGCAATTTTCGGTTTACCAGTGGTGGATCATAGTTGTTTATCCCCCTCAGCCTGGCGGATGATTGCATTTGTCACATTAATGGCTAGAAGATCTATCCTATTGAACCGGAAAGAAATTAATTCTCCAACTATATTTCAGTGGTTTTCTCAAACTATCTCTTGTTTGAGCTTAGAAAAAATTAGAAGTGTTATCTTTGACCCTTCAGTTAAATTTGAAGAAACTTCGAGACTATTTATTCAACATTTTCATATGAGCTAAACTGACTTTCCCTGAACCTTACTTTTATTATCCTTAATTATTTTGATTGAGGTGCGGAGTTATTGACGCTACTGTGTATATTTGACATAATGCAATGGCCCATGTTGGTTAGGTTTCTTCATTTTTGTTTTTTTTTTCTTATTTACTCCATTTGTCGTAATTACTATGAGTTTGACAGGTGATTATATATGGATTATTATCTATTTGTATTTGTATTTTAAGCAATTAATTAAGTACTCTCAGACTCTTTGTATTCATGTTTCATTTATTTTTTTTAAATTAATAAAAATATTTAAGAGAGAAAGACAGGCGCATAAATGTGAGGAAAATGGAGAGAGGTGGATATTATGCTGGCACAAAGAATCAGTT
This sequence comes from Hemitrygon akajei, assembly GCF_048418815.1. Classification (NCBI taxonomy): domain Eukaryota; kingdom Metazoa; phylum Chordata; class Chondrichthyes; order Myliobatiformes; family Dasyatidae; genus Hemitrygon; species Hemitrygon akajei. The sequence goes on along the minus strand of NW_027331975.1, from coordinate 815,695 downwards.
TAGTGGCCATTTGGTTGCTAATTTCTTTGGTTCAGCACAACATTATGGGCCGAACTTTGTTGACGTTCTTTCTTACACCAACGATGTTTCAATGTGATTTCCAGTTCTGCGTGTTGTTTTACCGTACCGAACTTCAGAACTACTTTCAGCATTTTGTCCAACTTTGCTAACTTATTCCTCATTTCCACAAAGGATTCCTACATCACTCCCTGGGACTGGGAGCCTTTCCTCATCACCAGGTCTGAGGAAGTGTGGGGAATCCTCTGTCGCGGTTTCCTTCTCTGTGAGTTCTGTGATTTCCTGTAAACATGGAACGTGTTGAGTGACAGACTTAGTGAAAAAGAATGGAGAAGACAATATCTGCTCAGTGATGGGACGTCCCAGTAACACTGAGCACAGGAAGAGTCACTGGGCAGCCTCTTCACCCATTCTGTAAATTACCGGGTTCGGTCATTAGCAGCAAAGCACTGACTGTGGAAATTACAAATCAAAATATTATTAGAGCCACAGAGCCCAGCAACACGGAAACAGGCCTTTCGGCCCTTCTGGTCAATACCGACCCGTTTTTGTTTTTACTGCCAACTACCTGCATAAACCTCCCATCCATGTCTTTACCCAAATTTCTCTTCAGTGAATCGAACCCACATCTACCACTTCCACTGGCAGCTCATTCCACACTCTCACGAACTTCTGAGTGAAGAATTCCCCTTCAGATTCCCCAAGAATATTTCACCTTCCACTCTGAAATATCAAGTGTGACAGTGGGGAAGTATGTATGGAACCGAAGGAAATAGCAGAGGTCCTTAATGAATACTTTACTACAGTATTCACTAAGGGAAAGGATCTTGGTGTTTGTAGTGATAACTTGCAGCAGACTGAAAAACTTGAGCATGTAGATATTAAGAAAGAGGATGTGCTGCAGCTTTTGGAAAGCATCGAGTTGGATACGTTCCTGGGACCGGATGAGATGTACCCCAGTCTTCTGTGGGAGGTGAGGGAAGAGATTACTGAGCCTCTGGCGATGATCTTTGCATCATCCATGGAGACGGAAGAGGTTCCAGATGATTGAAGAGTTGCGGGTGTTGTTCCTTTATTCAAGAAAGGGAGTAGAGATAGCCCAGGAAATTATAGACCATTGAGACTTACCTCATTATTTGGTAAGTTGATGGAGAAGATCCTGGGGGGCACGATTTATGAACATTTGGAGAGGTATAATACGATTACTAACAGTCAGCATGGCTTTGTCAAGGGCAGGTCATGCCTTATTAGCCTGATTGAATTTTCTGAGGATGTGAATAAACACGTTGATGAAGGAACAGCAGTAGATGTAGTGTATATGGATTTTAGCAAGGCATTTGATAAGGTACCCCATGCAAGGCTTATTGAGAAAGTAAGGACGCATGGGATCCACGGGGACATTGCTTTGTCGGTTCAGACGTGGCTTGCCCGCCGAGGGAAAGAGTGGTTGTAGACGGGTTATATTCTGCATGGAGGACGGTCAGCACCGGAGTGCCTCAGGGATCTGTTCTGGGACCCTTACTCTTCGTGATTTTTGTAAATGATCTGAATGAGAAAGTAGAGGGATGGGTTAGTAAACTTGCTGATGACACAAAGGTTGAGGGTGTTGTGAACGGTGTGGAGGGCTGTCAGAGGATACAGCGGGACGATGATAGGATGCAAAACTGGGTTGAGAAGTGGCAGATGGAGTTCAACCCAGATAAGTGCGACGTGGTTCATTTTGGTAGGTCAAATAAAATGACTGAGAATAGTATTAATTGTCAGAATCCTGGCAGTGCGGAGAATCAGAGGGATCCTAGAGTCCGAGTCCATAGGACACTCAAAACAGCTGCGCAGGTTGACTCTGTGGTTAAGAAGGCGTAAGGTGCATTGGCCTTCATAAATACTGGAATTGAATTTAGGCGCCGAGAGGTAATATTCCAGCTATATAGGACCCTGGGCAGACCCCACTTGGAGTACAGTGCTCAGTTCTGGCACCTCACTACAGGAAGGATGTGGAAGCCATAGAAAGGGTGCAGAGGAATTTACAAGGATGTTGCCTGGATTAGGGAGCATGCCTTATGCGAATAGGTTGAGTGAACTCGGCCTTTACTCCTTGGAGCGATGGAGACATGAGAGGTGACCTGCAAGAAATGTTGAGAGACACTGATCGTGTGGATAGTCAGAGGCTTTTTCCTAGGGCTGAAATGGTTGCCACAAGAGGACACGGATTTAAGGTGTTGTGTAGTAGGTACAGTGGAGGTGTCAGGGTTATGTTTTTTACTCAGAGAGTGGTGAGTGCATGGAATGGGCTGCCGACAACGGTGGTGGCAGCAGATACGATTGGGTCTTTTCAGAGACTTTTGGATAGGTACATGGAGCTTTGGAAAATAGAGGGCTATAGGTAAGCCTAGTAATTTCTAAGGTAGGGACATGTTCGGCACATAATTGCGGGCCGAAGGGCCAGCATTGAGCTGTAGGTTTTCTATGTTTCTTTCACCCTGAACGTCTGCCCATTGCGAGGTTGAGAGAGAAGACGGGGCAGAGAGGGAAGACATTAAGAAGAGGGTGTGGTCGAGTGAGGAGCGAGAAATGGAGGGGAGTGTTTATACTGACTATCTTTCAAAAACAGTAATTGTTTGAACTTACTTGCTGCAAATTCACTATCCATTGCCTGCACACTCTCAACCAAATTATTGGTGGAGATGACAAGTTGCAGTGGTCAAAGTTCAAAGTCAATTTCATTTTCAGAGAACATACATTTCACCACATACAACCCTGAAATTCCTCTTCATACTCAGCAGATCTATAGAATAGTAACTGTACAAGGATCAATGAAAGATCAAGTAGAGCATAGAAGACAACAAACTGCAACAATGCAAATATAATTAAATAGCAATAAATAACGAGATCAGTGAGTGTAACCCGGGGAATACCACTAGATACGGGCCTCGAGTCCAATAAACAGCCTCCCACCATCACTCTCTGCTTCCTACCATCAAGACAACCGTGCATCCAGTGAGCCAGCTCTCCCTGGATCCCGCGTGATCTACCTTTCTACAGAACATTACCATGCTGAACTTGACGAAGCCCGAAACGTCGACTGTACTTCTTCCTATCGATGCTGCCTGCGTTCTACCAGCATTTTGTGTGTGTTGCTGCAGACCAACCTCTCACTTGAGACGACTGCCTAAACCCGTGACACTGGAAATCAAATCATTGTCACTCTATTCCAGCTGCTACATCCGGGAAGCATAAACGCCAGGACCAACAGGATCTGGGAAAGTTTCTTCCACTGGGACATCAGACTGATGAACTCACGCTGATTTGAGAACACTCTAGATTACATTGACTATTATATTTGTTTTAAACTATTATAAATTACTATAATTGCACATTTCACATTTAGATGATTTTTACCCCTCATGTATGTGAAGGATGTAAGAAATGAACTCCGTTCAATTCAATTTCTGATTCCGTTTCTGACATGCTCACCTCCGGGTATCCTCCGTCAACAAGCTTCTTCCTCAGTCACCGTCTGTGAGATTATAAAAAGGAATTAAAACAATCTATCAGACAGCTTCTGTACCCCTTTACCCCTGAACATGTTCCCCTATTAAAACTCTCTCTTTAGACCCTTGCCTACTCCCTTTCCCTTTCAGACTCCCGATATGCCACCAGATCTGAATCCACTCTAAGGACATTGATATCTTACAGGAGGCTGTCCTGCTCTGATGCAGAGGCCAGTGACCTCATTTCCAATCTGCACTCGCTGTTCATGACGGTGCCAGCTGTTCCCAGACTCTGGGGCTCTGTAACAAACACAATCTTGACAGCAAGGTTGGACGGTACCTGTAATTAATATGAAGAGAAGATTGATGTTTCCTGAATCTGTTCCCAGACTCTGGGGCTCTGTAACAAACACAATCTTAACAGCAAAGTTGGACGGTACCTGTAATTAATATGAAGAGAGGATTGATGTTTCCTGAATCTGTTCCCAGACTCTGGTGCTCTGTAACAAACACAATCTTAACAGCAAGGTTGGACGGTACCTGTAATTAATATGAAGAGGGGATTGATGTTTCCTGGAAGGACCCGCGAGCTGAGCTGGATGACCCAATTCACCAGATCCTCCCTTATTTACAACTTAGTTTGTCACGAAATTTCCTATCATCCCACCTTCACCCAACAGACCCCAACCCGCCTACGACCACACACCATTCAAACTACTCACCCCACACACACACGTCCACCAATAACCTCTACCCACACACAGACAGATCCGCTTTACCCCAAACCCCTTGGGGATCCACAACTAACTGATCCCACAGCCCGGTCTCCATCGTAAAGCTAAAACCGGGGCAGCGGGACAGGAGATCATAGAACCTCCAGCCGTCCGGCCGAGCTCAGTCCCGGCCCTTCACACCGCAATCGGCCCCCGATTTACACAAACCCGGTAATAGCTCCTTCCTCAGCGCCGCCCGGACGGTATAACAGGTGGCAATACTTGGTGTCGGCAACGCGCCTGCGCATCTCCGAGGGTCCAATGGCGCCACCAATGGCTCGATGTTCCCACAGCGCAGAGAGCTCGGCCGTCGGGTATATTGAATTAGTAACTGGACATTCGCCCCGTCAGTCCTGTTCCGTCATTCTCTATGATCACAGTAGGACTGTGATCTCAGTGACAGATCCCCGCGACCGTCTGCAACAGTTCACTCCCTTGCCTGTCAATAATCTGTGTTTTGCGGAATTAAACACATTAAACACTTTTTCTTTGAGGAAGCGAATTTCAAAGACGTACTAATTCCACCTCAGAAAAATAACCTCATCTGTCTTCACTTGTTTCAGCTACCCCTATAGTAGCAAACATGTTCTCGATATTCCTCTTCAGAATCCGCGTGATGTTCAATGTCTCCAGCAAAAGCTAGATTAATTTATGTAACCACCAGCGGATAAAATCTCTTCACCTTCATCTAAGTAACAGCGAATGCAATCAAAACCCCGTCGTAATCGAATACCAGCGAATACAGCGCAGTGGTCAGCATTGAAATGGACGGGGACCCCGGACATGCACTCCGTGGCCACATTATTAGGGACAGGAGGCTCATGGTAAAGTGCCCACTGAGTGTAGAATTTGCTATTTTTGTCTACGGCCAGTGAGAATTACCACAATATTTGTTAATATAAATATCACAGCCAGAGCTTCCTCGTCTTCCCAAAAAAAACAGACACATACAGAATAATCGAGCACACATATCCGTAAAGCCGTACGATTTCAATATTAATATTGATATGGTAGAAATATTAGAAATACTGCCGTTACAAGTGTGCTTATTAAAACTCCATAACACTGCCGAATACAGCCCATGTACCTACCTGATGCAGAACTCCTGTGTCTGGTTTCACCGAATCCAAGTATCTGAATTTTATGTCCCTAACAGTAAGTGAACACAGCCTGAGCACTTTTCAGTTGATAACACGTTCATAAACCTGAACTTCAGTCTATTCAGCATGTAACGCCACACCCTGTTCCACAACGCTTGTGTTAAACCACACAAAAACTCACCTTGCTTGAATTAGTCTTTCTACCTTGTGGTTCGAAGCAGAATTAATACTGAAGTGCACGACATTTTACCAGCTCCAGAGGGGACTCATAACCCGCATCCTGGTTCCGTTTGGTTGGTGCTGTCACATTGAATTTATTGTTCACCCAGGGACCAGTTTATTGTCGGATTATAAACTCCAGCAACAGCTCAGGGCAAAGATCGCTGTGGGTTTATTGCACAGAGACAGCAGAAGCAAGGGCGCTCTCCACTCTGATGGAATATTATGCATTTGAAATAATGTTCTCTTTCGATCACCGGACATTCCCTTTCTCCAGATTTAACTGTGCCCCCGTAGCCTGGACATGCACTGATATTAAGTTGGTCCTTTTAAAAGCCATCTTTAACAGTTCTCCGCAGTTGTAACATTTTGGTAATGGGCAACTCGGAAGCGGCTGTGCCAAGATTACCATCTTACAGAGATAACTACTCGTCAAAGTCGACAGCAAGACAAGGATGCCCTTCTCCTTCAGTTTGTTGTTCACTGACTGGAAACGAATTGTTGGATGACAGCGCCATCATATGAAATTTAGACCATTTCCCGGCTGCTGAATTTGCCTGACATCGCATTTAATTTACACCTACATCAAACGTTTTTTTATCAGTGACGGATGGAAAAACTCTGAACATTAATTTCACTGGGACTCTTATTTGGCGGAGGCTGCTGCTGGCATATTGGATTAGTAGCAGGACATTCGGCCTCTCAGTTCTGTTCCACCATTCTCTGATTCTCTGATCTCAACTGAACTCCGATTTCAGCGGTCCAAGCCTGCACAGCCTGCAACACGTCACTCCCCTGCCTGTGACGAAACTGAATGTGTTCTGCGGAATTAAACATAATAAAAAAAAACTCCTGCTTTTTCTTTTTTTCCTTTGAGGAAGAGAATTCCAAAGACACACTATTCCCCCTCGTAAAAATAATCTCGTCTATCTTCACCTGTTTGAGTTTCCCTTACAACAGCAAACATATTGTCCACATTGCTGTCAAGATGTCTCGTCATGTTACGTATGAATAGCAACCGCTCAACTCATTTATGTAAACAAGCGGATAAAGTCTCCTCTCATTGATATAAATAGCAGCGAATACTATTGCCTCCCAAACTTTATCTACGAATACAGTAAAATATCCGACATTCATTCAATTCCTCAGACACCTCCCTCTGCAACAGAATCCTATAATTCCTGAATGGGTGACCTCAGTCAGTCCTGAACGGGAGCAGCATCCCCAAAACCATCACACTGAGCACGCACCCCGCCAGGCTGTGCTCAGTCCACTGCTGTTCACTCTCCTGACCCACGATTGTGCTGCAACACACAGCTCGAACCACATCATCATGTTCGCCGATGACACGACCGTGGTGGGTCTCATCAGCATGAACGACGAGTCAGCTTACAGAGAGGAGGTGCTGCGGCTAACGGACTGGTGCAGAGCCAACAACCTGTCTCTGAATGTGAACAAAACAAAAGAGATGGTTGTTGACTTCAGGAGCGAACGGAGCAACCACTCCCCGCTGAATATCGACGGATCCTCGGCAGAGATCGTTATGAGCTTCAAATTTCTGGGTGTTCACGTGGCGGAGAATCCCAGCTGGTCCCTCAACATCAGCTCCATAGCAAAGAAAGCCCAGCAGGGTCTCTACTTTCTGCAAAGGCTGAGGAAAGTCCATCTCCCACCCCTCCATCCTCATCACATTCTACAGGGGTTGTATTGAGAGGATACTGACCAGCTGCATCACTGCCTGGTTCGGAATTTGCACCATCTCGGATCGCAAGACCCTGCAGCGGATAGTGAGGTCAACTGAGAAGATATTCGGGGTCTCTCTTCCCGCCATTACGGACATTTACACTACACGCTGCATCCGCAAAGCAAACAGCATATGAAGGAACCCATGCACCCCTCATACAGTCTCTTGTCCCTCCTGCCATCTGGGAAAAGGCACCGATGCATTCGGGCTCTCACGACCAGACTATGTAACAGTTTCTTCCCGCAAGCTATCAGACTCCTCAATACCCAGAGCCTGGACTGACACCTTACTGCCCTATTGGCTTGTTTATTATTTATTGTAATGCCTGTACTGTTTTGAATACTTTATGCAGTCCCGGGTAGGTCTGTAGTTTAGTGTAGTTTTTTTTCTGTGTTGTTTTTTACGTAGTCCAGTCTAGATTTTGTATTGTGTCATGTAACACCATGGTCCTGAAAAACGTTGTCTCATTTTTACAACGTACTGTAGTAGCAGTTTTGGTCGAAATGACAGTTAAATGCGACGACTTGACTCGACTTGAAAATTGATGCAAAATGCTTATTCAGTGCGTCCACCATTTTATTATCCCCCATTACTGCCTCTCGATCATCGCTTTCCACTTTCGCCTCGCTCGTACACTTTGTGTATCTGAACAAAAAAACTTTTGGTATCTTCTTTAACCATATTGGCTCGCATTATATTGCATTCCTTCTTTAACTTTTCAATGAGTTTTATTTTGCCTTCTGCTGGCATATAAAATTTCCCAATCATTTAACTTCCCGCTAATACTTATTGTATTGCATGCCTTCTCTATGCCTATGATGTTGGCGTTGAATAGTGTTCTGTGCCACGGTTGTATCATCTTCCTTTATAGCACATCTCCAATTTAGAAAGTTTATATTGTGTGCTTCCGAAATTCCTTTCGGAAACTACAGACTGTTCTGCTGTCATGCCTGCCTGTGTTCATAAAGTATGAAAAAGGTGCAGCTTGTTTTCAGTGGTGCAGATAATGGAACACACCGGGAAAAATAAAAATGTCGTGTTTACTTCAATTACAGCTTTCTTCAGATGTATTTTTTTCTGATGTCCAAAGGTGTCAATGATGTAGTAAATATAATTGTTAACATATACTCTCTGCGTCTAAAAATACGTTTAACACGTTTAACATATTGTGAATACTGCAAATAAATGTCTTTTCAACTAGGCTATGCACAAAAAGAAAGAGAATTATTTCACTTCACATATCAGATTAATTACTGTCAGAAATAGATGTCGCTAACCCTTCTTAGTTCAGCATATGCAGAAGCATGGAACACGCCGCATGTTTGTATAGAATGAAATAACACACATTATTGATAATAATTTTTCACTAATTAGAAATGTTTGCTCCAATAGGAGTGAACATTCAAGACAGAGTTCTCTGGAAAAGGGGACGGATGTGAAACACAGTCTTGATCAATCTGCCCGAAATCTTCGCCGACCACAATCAGACTCATCCCTGGGACTTTATGAACAGCCACTCTCTGGACTGGAACTACAGATCAGCGGACAGGAAGCAGAGTCGAACACGAGGAAATCTGCAGATGCTGGAAATTCAAGCAATACACACAAAATGCCGGTGGAACGCAGCAGGCCAGGCAGCCTCTATAGGAAGAAGTACAGTTGACGTTCCGGGCCTTGCCTGTTCTCCATCTCCCTCTGGTGCTCCCTCCTCCTTTCTTTCTCTCTAGTCCTCCCGTCCCATGATCTTTTCCCTCTCCCTTTTCCCAAACAACTTTCCAGCTCCTCCACCTCCTGTCTTCTATCATTTTGGATAACCCCCTCCCCCTCCCACTTTCAAATCCCTTACTATCTTTCCTTTCACTTCATCCTGACGAAGGGTCTCGGCCCGAAACGTCGACTGTAGATGCTGCCCGGCCTGCTGCGTTCCAGCAGCATTGTGTGTGTGTTGCAGGAAGCAGAGTGTCATGATGTAACGTCGGAATGATCACGGGTTCTTGATTTCAATAGGTAGAATGCTCTACACTGTCAAACAGGTCACTGCTCACACTGAAGTTATCATTGCTTGAATTACATCACTGTCACTGCGGTTCAACCTCAGCCGACTGAACTGAGATGATGATCTCACTACTGGCCTCGCGGATAAACTCATTACTATTTCACGCCCATCGTTGACCATGTTACTCATGTTGTCGTGTCTGGAGTCTTAAATCTGACCACAGTGATGATGTAACTGCGATTCCTGGTCACTCGCTGAACTCCATTCCAAAGACACCAATAATTGAAATTCCTCCTCTATGCATAGAATTCAATTGGCGATTTATTCACTGCTGTTGTGAACCTTGCAGCCAACTGATTTTCGATTCTCCAGATGAAAGTGATCAGCAGAGTGCAATCCTGTTTTCTGTACATTACTCGTTTCGTTGTTAACTGCGTGGACCGCAATGACAATACTGCTCAAAGTGACAGCGGAACTAGCAGCACAGGTAGAGAATTATTCCAGCTGCTACTGTCCTGCAGCTTCCCCGCTAATCTCTAAAGCAGGATCACCGCCTACACCGTGCACTGGATTTTCCCTTAAAGGTGCAGTTCATATAGCGTTATCATAATGCTAAAAGATTGGAATTTGCCAAATTGCATCTGGTCTGGTTTTTATGCAGTATAGGTATCCACTGCGCACTAGATTGGAAATTATATCAAATACACATCAAAAGATAGTTCTTTTTTTTTACAGAACGAGCGACGAGGCGAAGTGATTTAAGATCGCAGTAATGCAGTTTCGTGGAGACACATTACTCATTTCAACTTTAGCTTCCACGCAGACGATGTTTAAAATTCTACCAGTCTACCATAAACAATTGCAGTGGATAAATCATAATCAGCATTTACTACATTACATCTGGCGGAGTATTGCATCGACACAGGTTACGAAGGACAGGTGTAACAATATTCATAATATTAATGGCCGCTCACACGCCGGCAAATATAAAAGCTGTTTGTTCAGCGAGAAACAAACTCAACAGTCAACACGTCAGCATTTACATCATTGATGGGATTTCCTGTACCCTCAACAGCATGATCATATGCTGATTTTTATCGCAAGAATATCAGTAAACATTGAAGGTGTTGCGGAAGAACGTTTATTGTGTTTAATTTTTATCATTATATTGGGCAGGGGTAGCATACCGAATAGAGCCGAGAAAGCGCAGGCTGGTGGGTTGGCAAGTTTGCAGACGACACACAGGTTGATGGTGTAGAGGATTGTTGAAGATTGCAGAGAGACATTGATAGGATGCAGAAGTGGGCTAAGAAGTGGCAGATGGAGTTCAACCCGGAGAAGTGTCAGGTGTTACACTTCGGAAGGAAAAACTCCAAGGCAGAGTACAAAGTACGTAGCAGGATTATTGTACGTGTGGAGGAGCAGAGGGATCTGGGTACATGTCCATAGATCCCTGAAAGTTGCTTCACAGGTAGGTAGGGTATTTAAGAAAGCTTATGGGGTGTTAGCTCTCATAAGTCGAGGGATAGGGTTTAAAAGTTGTGATGTAATGTTGCAGCTCTATAAAACTCTGGTTAGGCCACACTTGGAGTATTGTGTCCAGTTCTGGTCGACTCAATATAGGAAGGATGTGGAAGCATTGGAAAGGGTACAGAGGAGATTTACCAGGATGCTGCCTGCTTAGAGAGTATGGATTATGATCAGAGATTAAGGGAGCCAAGGCTTTCCTCTTTGGAGAGAAGGAGGATGAGAGGAGACATGATAGAGGTGTACAAGATATTAAGAGGAATAGACAGAGTGGACAGCCAGCGCCTCTTCCCCAGGGCACCACTGCTCAATACAAGAGGACATGGCTTTAAGATAACGGGAGGGAAGATCAAGGGGGATATTATAGAAAGTTTTTTTTTACTCAGAGTGGTTGGTGCGTGGAATGCACTGCCTGAGTTAGTGGTGGATTCAGATACACTGCTGAAGTTTAAGAGACTACTAGACAGGTATATGGAGGAATCTAAGGTGGGGAGGGGGATTATATGGGATGCAGGGTTTGAGGGTCGGCACAACGAAGGGCCTGTAATGTGCTGTACTATTCCATGTTCTTATCACACAGGGTTACACATCAGTAGGACTAAAGGGATTCTTTGTACACACACCGAAGAAATTTGGGATTTCTACGTCAAATCTAAATGTGATTGCTGTTCAGTTGATTAGCATATAAAGAACCTGAAGTTACATAATCATCTGCCGTTTGTATTCAGTGGCTGGACGTAAGGGTGCCTACAGGAGCATGCAATGATATATTTCTTCGGCACTTACTCTGCAATGGTTTATTGAACGTTACACGACTGTGCTTGCCTGACTTTTTTTGTGGCAAAGAAATATGTTTAATAGAACATATATACTTTTAATCAAAATTTTCCCAGCTTGAAACACATTCTTTTTCAAATTTATTGCTATCGACAATTCGAATAAACGTATCCGTTCCGCTGCTTCTAGATCTCTAAGCTGAATTCTAAGGGAATTCATTGCAAACGCAACAGAGATAAATAACAGTCAGGAGGAGAAGTTTTAGTTCAGCCTTTGCAGGCTTACAAATATACCATGTCTGTGGAAAATGAAAATAATTCTAGTTTCCATAGACTTTGTTGAAATACCATAGGATTGCGGACACTGCTCAAGTGAGAGGAAACATTCCAAGGAACAGAATAAAGAGGAAAAAATAATAATAAAATAATCCGAATAACAGATTTAGAACACTGGTGGTTGTTTCTTTCTGTGTGATCTTCAATCGAGGGTAAATTGTACAACGTTACAGCGACACGTTTGCTTGCCAACAAATACAAAGTCACTTTACAGGAAAATGCTGATTCTGCCTGGATTAAAGCGCATCCTATCACTCCGACACATTGCAGACAGCGGAACAGCATCATCGGCCATACAGTGGTTATCTCTGTCTGTCTGCGGCCTGGGCTTTGTATGCGGTGTGGGGAGGTTTATGATCATCGGCCATACAGTGGAAATCTCTGTTTGTCTGCGGCCTGGGCTTTGTATGCGGTGTGGGGAGGCTTATGATCATCGGCCATACAGTGGAAATCTCTGTCTGTCTGCGGCCAGGGCTTTGTATGCGGTGTGGGGAGGCTTATGATTATCGGCCATACAGTGGAAATCTCTGTCTGTCTGCGGCCTGGGCTTTGTATGGGATGTGGGGAGGCTTATGATCATCTGCCATACAGTGGATATCTCTGTCTGTCTGAGGCCTGGGCTTTGTATGTGGTGTGGGGAGGCTTATGGACCGTAAGGAAACAACGACTTTTCTTGCTAATTTCTGTTTCAACAGCAGCAGGATTTTACAGGAAAGTGAGACACAGTGCCCATGTTGAAGATTGGTAATCTACTAGTATATCAGGCTGAGATGAAAAATAATAATCAGCCTCTTGTGAAACCACAGACAAACCGTCGCAAAGAATACCTATTGACCACTCAGTGATCTGATCCGCATTGCGCTGGAGGGAACCCAGTTGCCGACAGTTAACTCCGTCGTTATTGTCGCTGTATATCTCTCTCTGTCTATCTCTATCTCTCTCTCTCTCTCTCTCTCTCTCTCTCTCTCTGTCTCTCTCTGTCCCCCCTCTCTCTCTCACCCTTTCTCTCTCTCTCTCTGACTGTCTCTTCCACTCTCACTCTTCCCTTCCTCCCCTTGTCCATCTTTCTTGTCCACCTGCTACTCCTGTCGAACATGAGAGCACATTTGCACAGATGGCTGACTGTCATTTTCTGTCTCAGAAAACCTCTACTTTCCACGCTAATGCCGCTCTCTTTCAGAACCGCCGTTTTCTTCCATTCATCTTACACCAGCCAAGATGGATCAAATGCGATTTTTGACTAATTTACCGCTTTGCTAACCGGGGTGTTTTAAAGAAAATTCATATACTTGCTCATTTTGGACTTATTTCCTCTTCAAACTGTGTTATACAGGTGCAGTAAGATATTTTTAAAATTAATTTTATTAATTTCAGGATACGTGGTCACAGCAACACTTATCTACACACTTCTTCCTCTGCCACCTGGTAGACCAAGGATTAACTCTTCCTGTAGCTTTACGGAAACTAGTTAGAGTCTTTTCAGGGTAGGCTGCTGACGTCACCGGAGATTATTTTTCTCTCTGTTTAATAAGAGCCCCGTTCACTCGGTTCCCTCAGTTTCAGCGAGAGCAGCCTCCCCTGCCACGGACAGATAACCGGAGCTGCAGTGTCGGGGAGAGTAAGGACGGATTGGCTCGTTCTGTCATGGATCGGAATCCGGGAAGCGCATCCTGGAATATAACGGGAAATAGGAGAAGTGTCTTCTGGATGTTTCCATACATTTCTACAGACTATTGGGTACCGGTAGATTTTCGAGTTACACATGTTCTCGTCGCCATTCAGGTGGTTTTCTTCCCCGTCCTCGCCATTATTGCTCTTCCTGGTGAGTCTCTCTTTAATACGTCACCGCATTTTTCTTATCACGTGTACCTCTCATTATAACAATTAATGATGCTGTCGCACTGCAATCTGTTAATTAAACAAACTTTTTTCCTATGCACTTTGATGGTTTTCTGTCCTGACGATCTCTGTTCAAGAGAGTATGTGGTGGCAGTGGTGATGATCCAGAGAAGGTTTACGAGAATGATCCAGCGATTAAACGATCTCACGTATCAGGCGCGTTTGATGGCCCTGTGCCCGTATTCGCGCAATTTAAGCGGTTGTTAACTGAGACATTAACGTTTATATAGAGAAGGCAGGAAGACAGTTTTGGAAGGGAAACACATCAATCCTGATTGAGTAGCTTATGGTCCTGTGGCGTGGTCAGGCTGTATCATTTAATGCTCCGGGTGTAATGGTTAAATTTCTGACGAGTGAACTTACTGACAGTCGCTCAGCACAGCAGCCTACGACCGAGACGTTGAAACATTACATATTCAAATGGATCTCCGCTTTCCATTCACTTTCTCCTCGCCGCGAGAATACCTGCTATGAATCAAGATTTTTTTCCCCTCACTTGAGGGTCAATTGCAATTAAACAGGTTTCCAACCCCTAGTCTTTTCGTGGATAATCGGTCTGATTGGTCATCTGTAGTCCGGGATTTCCGTGAACTTAACCAGGTCACTCGGCTGTCAGGACCTTCGGCCGTGGCGGCCACATTATCGAAGTGTCTTTCGCATTTTGGCTCCTATCTCGCCCTGTAGGCTTGCGGGAGTTCCTCCGAAAACGTCGTTCGTTCTTCACGTTTCCACATTGGCTGTCGTTCAGCAGCGGCATTACGTTCTCTAAACTTTGAACATTTATCTTAATGGCTCCGCTTCCGCGCGTTTTGCTTTCGCCAGCTCTGTGTTCACATTTCTTTTGTTATCGTTTCAGTTGGCAGCGTGAGGCTGTCGCAGAATTGTGTTCGATAAATCGTCTAATTATCTGCCGTCCAGCAGAAAGAATGACGTTAGTGTGACGACCCCTCCTCCGTTTCTCTCTGATCATCTTCAACAACATCGGTCGGATTAGAAAGTTAATAAATCAGTTAGTTCATTTCCAACTTTCATCTGCTGACCGAGGTGCCGCTGAAGCAAAGGAAGCATTGTCTCCGGAATATAATCACTGGTTGCATCTTCTGACTCTGGCCACCCTCCTCCCCACTGTGTTCATAAAATGCATTTTCCGACTGGGACCCAAAAATTGTAAAATGCAATGGTCTTTAATATTTTTTTTCACGCCAGCTGCATTTGACCGTGTGTAAAGCCTAAGGAACATATTTCTGAAAACATGATTTTTTTCTGAAAACATGATAGACCACTGTAAGTTCTTGAAATGCTGACCATGACGTATTGTTCTGGTGACAAATCAGTTTCACTGTTGCTGAAAAAATAAGGCATTTTCGAGACATTAATGACTGGCATAAAATTGTAAAGTCAGAAGTACAAGGAGGAGCTGGTGAGACTCGTGGTACGATTTCAAGGTAATACTCCCTCAATGTTGGCAAACAGGAAGTGATGTAGAAAAATAAGGTTTTGGACTACATCTGCAAATTCCGCCGCCCTGGCTAAGGATCAGGGACGCGAATCTGCGCCTCAGCCAGAGATGGTGGGTGTCAAGGATAATTATTTCACGGAGATTCCGCGGAGCATCATTCGGATCTTTTTCCCTCAGCATGTAAGGAATTTCACAACCACCGGCCATCGTTATCTGTGTTCTTCGCTTTCCGTTTCGTTGCTGATATTCGATCGAACAGATTGCACTCAGATTACACTACTTTGCAAAACTGTTTAATTTTATTCAACTGGTAATCGCTACGATTATATTATTCCGTCAGGTACACTCATTTCAATCATTGACACACATTATACTCGTTTTAAGAGAACTCTTCCTGTTTTATTTACCCTGACTGTTTATTCTGTTTGGCAGTGAACATGGTGACCATATTCATCCTGTCTCGTGGAGAGTGCGGCCTCTCCAGAGTTGTCTCGTGCTATCTGGTTGCCATGGCAGCGGCGGATCTTCTGGTTCTTATCCTGGACCTGATATTGAGCAAGATTCCACTTACGTACATTCATCGCCTCGTTTTCGACCGCTCAATGCCCAAGGGGTGTAATATCCACGCTGCTCTGATTTACACCGCAACCGACTGTTCCGTCTGGTTCACCGTCACATTCACCATGGATCGGTTTGTCGCCATTTGTTGCCAAAAGATGAAAACAAAGTATTGCACGCGGAAAACCGCGGCCGTGGTTTTGGGGACTGTGACTGTGATCAGCAATTTAAAGAATATTTACTGGTATTTTCGACTGTCAGAGGAATACACATGGATAATTGCTCCATTCATTTGTCAACAGAGATATCAGTTTTTAAATTTCACGAATCAAATTGACCTTTTTTATTCCTTCCTCACCCCTGTACTCCCATTTGTGCTGATTCTGCTGACGAACGGCCTCACTGTCAGGCACGTCTTAGTCACCAGCAGAGCTCGCAGGAGACTCAGAGTTCCCGGTAACGGACAGAGCGCCAGAGACCCGGAGATGGAGAAACGCAGGAAATCCCTTGTTTTATTGCTGATGGTCTCGGGTAATTTCATCCTGCTGTGGACACCTTTCAGTGTGTTCTCCGCATGGGATCGGCTGAATTATCTCCCCATGCGTTTGCCTCCGCCAGATTCCCTTCGAGAGCTGGGCATCATTCTGCAGCTTCTGAGCTGTTGTACGAACACGGCCCTTTACGCCGTTACACAGGCCAAGTTCAGGGAGCAGCTAAAGAATGTGGTAAAATCTCCGCTTGCCCTCATTGTTCAGAAAAAAATCGTGACTTAGCGGCGTCGCCCGTCCGGATACCACTATATATTGCGGGCACTTTCTGTCCCTCTTGGCCTGGCGCTATCCTTATTCCTGTCACACCTCACAAGCGGAAATTGCATAGACAAGCCCCTTATGCAGCCGCAATGCTGGTCCCGAATTCGCTGGCTCATTTCCCTTCTCTGCTCTACTGATTGTAGTGCATTTCGCCCCACGGTTCCACCGTACATTCCTCCGTCCTCCCGATTCGTTGGTCCAGCTGCAAGGCCATATTCCTGTGAGAGCATCCGTGTTCCCGAAACAATCCGTTCATTCCCGACAGTGGCGGCTGAATTACTGCTGCGAGTCCATTGACAACTGAATTGGTGCCTCTTCCTGCAGCCACGCTGAGCTCGTCAGTCTCATCTACACGGCCTACAACTTGCCACACCGCCCTCAGATCAGATTGTACCCGTTCTGATACCAATCTTGTCTCTCGATCTCCCTGTTCCCAACTCCAGGGAGAGATTATCTACCGACATATTTTACAAAGCCATGCTACTGACTCCAACAGTTATCCTGACGATACTTTCTGCCAAACGGACACTCGCAAAAGTGCTATTCCATTCTATCATTTCCATTGATGAGAATTTCATCTCCAGACATTTTACAGTCAATGGACATTCCCTTCCGCCACGATCGATGGTGCTATCACCATTCTCTGACGCATTTCCCCCAGGTACCATCACTCCATCCCACCCAGAATAGTAAAAAAAGGATTGGGTCTCCTTGTCCTCAGGTAACACGCCACGAGCCTCCGCATGCAAAATATTTTACCGTAACTTCCACCATCTCCATAGCCACTCTACCACCAGGCACGACTTTCCCTCCCCCATCTCCGGTTTCTTCTGATCGTCCTCTGCGCGACTCCATTGACTACCAGCGGTCCGCACAAGTCTCCCTTATTCCTGTAACCGTACTGCAGACATTATTTCCAGCAGGTACTGGTTATTCCTGGACAACGGAGATCACACTGGCGAAAAAATGCATTTCCAGTGTCCGCTGGATTGCAAGAAATAAAATGTTGATAGTCCATCCAACTACAATCGTCAAAAACCCATTGTCATCAATGATGTCCTCTACAATCCCTGTCAGACCAGTATGTTAATATTGCCGATGACAGAATTGTCCTGAAAGTTGTTATGAGCTAGATATTATCGAGTTTGGAGGAGAGATATTTTTGAACAATGGCCCCATCGAGTGGCCACACGGACAGAGGAAGATAGATGCATTTAACATTATTTGTTGTTATTCTGATCTCAATATTATCGGGAATAGCCCAAACTGTTGACAGAAAAGCTAGCTGTTTTATTTTTAAGTGTCACATTGTATCGTGTTTACACTTGGATGGATCTGATGTGACCGGGTCTTCTCCTGACACATAAATAGTTCTACTGGTGGTGACATTTACTCACATGAATTAAGCTGCTCAACCAGTTGCATCACTTTATTTTTCACAATGAGAGTGTCGCTCCTTATCCTGTCAATCGCAAACATAACGATCAGATCTGAATATAAACACGTCCGTCAGCTAAACCATACTACTAAACATGAATCGCAGATACCAGTGGCAGTAAGGACAGTGGTCATCCAGACACAACTCAGATTAGATTCGAATAAATGTGTTGAGCTGGCAATTGTCGCTGAACGGATAACAGGTACAGTGCCTGTGAAAATATTCACATCCACCGCCGCCCCCACACTTTGAAGACCCTTGTAGCCATGGGCACTCGCATGGATCCCAGCCGTCCCTGCCTTTTTGTTGGCTGCGTGGAACAGTCCGTGTTCCAAGCCGACACCAGTGTCACTGTCCGACTTCTCCCGCGCCACACTGACGACAGCATTGCTGCCGCTTCCTGCACGCTGCTCGTTGACTTCATCAACCAACTCCAATTTCCACCACGCATTTTGTTTTACCTGATCCATTTCCAACAGCTCACTCCCCTTCTCAATCTCTCTTTCGCTGTCTTCCGAGCCAGCTTATCTGCTGTCTTACATCATAAACGCATCGACTCACACAGCTACCTGGAATATACTTCACCCATCCTGTTACTAGTAAAAATATCATCCCCTTCTCTCAAATCCCCCCCACCTCCGCCGCTTACGTTCTCAGCCTGGGGCGTTTCATTTCAGAATACCGGAGATGTTTTTTCTTCTTCAGAGAAGGGTGCTTCCCTTCCTGCTCCATCAACGCTGTCCTCAAAGTCATTTCTTCCATTTCGCACAAGTCTGTCCTCACACCAACCTCCCGCCACCTCACTAGGGATAGGGACCTGCCATCCCACCAGACACCGCGTCCAGCACATAATTCTCTGTAATTCCGCAATCACTAACGTGATCCCAACAACAAGCACATCTTCCCTTACCCTACTCCCAGTCTGCGCTTTCCAGGGATCTCCTCCTACGCGACTCACGTCACTGATCTCCTTCCTGGCACTTATCTTGCAATCTGAACAATTGATACACCCTCCCCTACACATTATCCCTCACTAATATTCATGTCCTCATACTGTCCTTCTAGGTGAGGCGACACTTCATCTCTGGGTCTGTTGGGTTATTTATTGTATCTGCTGCTCCGGTGTGGCCTCTTGTATATCTGTGATACTCGACGTTGATTGGGAAATTGCTTCACCGAGCACATCCGTTCCGTCGATCAGAAAAAGCGGGACCTTCCAGTAGCCACCCACTTAAATTCCACTGCCCATTCCCATTCTGACTTGCCTGCCCATGGCCTCCTCTACTGTCGGAGTGAGGCCACATTATTATTTTTTTTTTTGTGGAGCAACAGCTTATATTCAGCCTGTGTCGTCTTCAACCAGATGGTATGAATATCGATTTTTCGAAGCTCTTGCAATGTTCCCCTACTGCAACATTCCCCATTCCCATTGCCCTCTCTAACCTTATCTGCCCCTGCCACTAACTACCCCCTGGTCCTCCTCCACCTTTTCTTTCTTCTATGGCCTTCTGTCCTCTCCTATTATATTCCTCTTCTCCACCCATTAACCTCCCATCTCGTTACCTCACCACTGCCCCCATCCCGGTTTCACGCATCCACATGTGGTTCTTCCTCCCCTTCACCCAACATCGAAATCTGTCTCCAGTCCTGATGCCGGGTACAGTTTGTAATTACGTGTCAATAATTTCTAACAGGGTATCAATATACAGTATCCAGACAAACCGGGATTTAGGGCGGGAAAGCTGTCTCAATCACAAGCGTTTGGCGGGAATGGAGAGTGTCTTCCCCAGACCTGTGCAGCTAAGGAAACCGCGCGTTTTGATTCTGCGGCTCTTCCAGGACTGATTTTGTTCGAGGCTTATATGATTACTCTGAGCATTGTTCCAGTGGGTTGTGTGACTAAGCCCGTGTCTGGTAAAGTAATTACGATACGGGGTTACAGGGGGCAGTGTGCTGTCCATGCTTTCCATGGGGAGGATATTGTAGGCGAGCGTGGTGAACCGCAAGCCGAGCGTCCCATTGCTGAGGTTGGAGACATCTGTAAATGAAACAACCTGGAGATGCGGCACAACTCTAAATCCGCGGACACCACAGGTGTGCACCTTCATACTGGCGGCTGCATCACTGAATCTGTTCGCATCCTTAAACCGATGTGCATCCCCACATTTGGCGACACCGCCCGAAATCTGCGCAGTTCCCGAAGAGTGCGCACCCTAACGGGCTGACACTCCAAAATCCATAATAGATTACCTCCGTGCAGGACTCATTTCAAACGGCACAGAAAATGACTGTTCCCACAATAAAAATCCGCACGCATCCCAAATTCGTCTGGAACTGCAAATCGGCCGAAACGCCGAAATCCGGTGTAACCCAAAATCCGTGTGCAACTCCATGTTCGACACAAGATGCATAAAACTGCGCACATCACCATATGAGAGCGCACACCAAAACCCATCTGTATGCCAAACCCGATGCCAGTTTCACATGCACATTTGATTATGCAAAAGCAAGAGTCATTTCAAGCAGTTCACAAAATAGCTGCCTCAACGTCCAAAATCTAGAACTAAGTTTTGCTGTATGTACATCTATTATGAATGTATCTATAAACGATACGACCTTGAGATTCATCACACACCACAATCCACCGACATCACCAAATCCAAGTGTACCCAAACCTGCCGCGTATATCTGCAAATCTCAGCGCAGCTCCAAATTCGAAGGCGGCCCTATAAGTACAAATGTTTATCCCAGAGCCAGAATCATTTCAAACTTTTCACAAGATAGCTTAATCCACATTAACAACAGCAAAGAATCGAAATGGAACGTTAAAGTGCATTATGTATTGAAGTGTTTGTAAAAGAAACAACCTTGATATTTTCCATTACTCCAAATCCACAATTGCTCAGGAATCCGTGAGGACGCGCTTGAGATTCGTCACGTCCCCAAATACACCACCTCCCGGAATCTGTGAGCACCCGAGGACCGTGTACACCGTCAACCCGACTGAAACCCAGGGATGCACATTCGATTTTCCCAAAAGAATCATTCGCAAAATAGCAGCCTTCACCTGAAAGAAATAGCTAGAACAAAGTTCAATGTTTAAAGATCAGTTGTTATTAAAACTCAAATAAATGAAACGACTTTGAGATTTTAACAGCTCGAAATCGACAGGCACCCACAAATCCATGTGCAGCCATATGCGCCGACCAACACCTAAACCTGCGGACATCACCAAAACCGTTTGCACCCCAAACACGCATGGACCCCTATAATCCCTGTGCGCACATATTCAGCGACATTCTCATCAATATGTGCGCACGACATAATCCGTATGCGCCCCCAAAGCTGCTGACATACCCACTTGCACATTAGATTATCCCAGAGCAAGAAACATTTCCAGCGGATCACAAAACCGACTTAAACAACCAAGTAGGTACTGTATA
The DNA here is from genome assembly GCF_048418815.1 of Hemitrygon akajei. Classification (NCBI taxonomy): domain Eukaryota; kingdom Metazoa; phylum Chordata; class Chondrichthyes; order Myliobatiformes; family Dasyatidae; genus Hemitrygon; species Hemitrygon akajei. Next base: position 794,106 of record NW_027331975.1, on the reverse strand, counting down.
AAGTACAAGATTGAAATTGCATTTGTTAATAAATTATCACAAAACGTCCACCGATAAGTTAAATCCCCATGCGCAATGACGGCCATCAGTGGAGCGGCCATTGCACACATGTAGGCTAGTCAGCGAGAGTAGAAGCGACAGGCTTTGTCTCAAAGGAGCCTTCGGCTCGGAGGAGCCGTCGGCTCTGTGTAAAGCGTCTGTAAGGTTCCATTTCTGTCATTTTTCCCTCTCTCACTGGACCATTTAAACGCCTGTGGTGTGCTCTTCGTGTCGGATGTTGGAGAACTGGGGGTCCTAGGGTGTCCCTGAAATGCATTCGGCTGCAGCTCCATGAAGACCGTGTTAGGGATCTGGATTGGAAAAGGGATGACCTTCAGCTTGTGCGGGAGAGCGAGTTACAGGGATGTAGTCACCCCGAAGTTGCAGGAGGCGATTAGTTGGGTGACCGTCTGGAGAAATGGTAATAGGCAGTTACAACAGAACACACCGTGGCCATTCTGTCACAAGGTGTGACACTGGGACCGGACCCAAATCCAAGACACAGACAGTGAACTACCAGTAACAGAACTGGGCGTGAGAAGGAAGCAGGGGAAGAGAGGAAGAAAGGACGCTGGACACGACACAGGCCCCGGACGAGACAAGGACTCCGGGCCTGGGCTAGGACCTGACTAGGATAAGGAACCAGGACATGGAACTGGGAACCAGGAGCTTGGTCTTGGACTTCGAGCCAGAGACTGGTCAAGGACACAGAACCTGGCTCTTAACTCGGGCTAGGGCCCCAGAACTAGGCGAGGACATGACGAGGTTACAGGACGACGAGAGACAACAGGACTGGACGTGAGATTCATGGACAGGAAGTGGGAACCCCAGCACAGGACGAAGGAACCCCAGCACTGGGCTGGACAAGGTACTCCTGGACCGGGCGAGGCACATGGACAAGACGAGAACACAAAGCCGTGGCTTGTACAGGACAAGGACCTTGGACGTGACTGGGACTGGATGAGGCCCGGCAGCCTTGACATGGTCGAGGAAGAGACAAGAACGCAGAACACTGAGCCTGGGACGAAGGAGAGTCAGGAGCATGGAACACTGAGCCGGGACCCATCCTTGGGTACAGGACGTAGGGCCGGGTCTCATCACACCGAACACAGAACCCGAAGAGACAGTTTCTAACGCTAGTTAGCGGCAAAACGGCCGGACCTACCTAGCGAAGGCGTGGACACAGACAGTTCCAAACAGGGCGAAGCTCCAGACACAGGCAATGTGAGGCGAGGCTCCAGGAGGAGGCCAGGCGAGGCGAGGCTCCAGGCAGAGGCGGGGTTTGGGCAAGAGGATCCAAGCAGGAAGGTAAAGGAAAGGGATGCAGACAGGGGGTTTAGACAGGAACAATCCAGCAGCCAGAGGCTGAATCCTGAAGCTATTTATGAGGCCAGTCCAAACAAGAATCAGCTGCCTGAACAGAATCTGAGGAAACCCGGAAAACCTGGAATAAGGTACATAGACCAGACAGTGAACCGGAATGCGGATTTCACGGACCGTACCATGACACATTCCCATAAAAAAAAATACCGCTTTGATGCATTTGTCAGAGATGACCTCCAGGAAGAATGCCGCGGCAACCTAGTTACAGGCACAGAACATGGGACGGTGGCGGAGAAGGGAAAGGGAGAGAAGAAGGAATGGTAGCGATAGAGGATTCGATAGTGTGGGGAACAGAGAGGAGACACTGTGGACGTAAACTTCACACTCGAAAGGTATACTGCCTCCCAGGTGTCAGGGTTGGGACGGCTCAGATCGCGTCCACAACATTTTTGGGGAGGGAGGTAAAAGTAAAGATAGCATGCAGACACGTTGTCAGGAAGGGCAGGCAGGTGATGGGACTTATTTGCAGCCAAAAGGTTGAGTCTCAAATCATTAGGTGTGCAGGATCAGGAAGGACAGCAAGTGCGGTACTCAAGGTGTTGTATCTAAACGCTCGTCGTGTCAGAAATAAGGTGGATGATATTGTGGCAATATTACAGATTGCCAGCCATGATGTTGTAGCCATCACTGAAATGTGGCTGAAAGATGATTGCAGTTGGGAACTGAATGTCCGAGGTTACATGTTATATCGGAGGGATAGAAAGTTAGGTAGAGGGGATGATGTGGCTTTACTGGAAAAGAATGCCATCCAATCAGTAAAAGGATGTGATCGAGTATGGGAAGATCTTGCATCCTTGTGGGTTGAGTTAAGAAAAATGCAAAGGATAAAGAATGTTGATGCCAGTTTTATACAGCCTCCCAACAGTGGCTGGGAGCTGGACCATAGGTTACAACAGGAAATAGAAAAGGCGAGTCAAAAGGAAATTATATGGGAGTCATGAGCGATAATCATGCAGGACGATTGGGAAAATCAGTTTTGTAATGGATCTCAAGCAAGTGAGTTTGTTGAATGCCTAAGAGATAGCGCTTCAGAGCTGTTTATCGTTGAACCTTCTAGGGGTTTATTTATACTGGACTGGGTGTTACATAATGAACCGGAGTCGATTTGGGAGCTTAAGGTAATAGAATGCTTAGGAACCACTGATCACAATATGATTGTGTTCTACTTGAAATTTGATAAGGAGAAAGTGAAGTCTGAAGTAGCAGTATTTCACTGGAGTACGGGAAATTACAGTGGTACGAGAGAGAGAGTAGCTGGTCAAAGTACAGTCAATTGGAAGGAGCTACAGGCAGGGAGGTCACCAGAGCAGAAACGTCGTCCGTTTCTGGGAAAATGAGGAATGTGCAGGACATGTGTATCTCAAATTTGAATAAATACTCACATTGTAAAATAGTACAACCGTGGCTGACAAGGGAAGTCAAAGTTATTGTAAAAGCAAAGAAAGGGCATACAACAAAGACAAAATTAGTGGGAAGATAGAGGAATGGGAAGTTTTGTTTCAACCTACGGAGAGCAACTAAAACGATCATTAAAAGGGAAAAGATAAAATATGAAAGCAAGATAGCAAATAATATCAAAGTGGATTGTAAAAGGTTTTTCAAGTATGTTAGAAATAAAAGAGAAATGAGAATGGATTTAGGACCGCTAGAAAATGAGGCAGGAGAAATAACAACGGGGGACAAAGAGATGGCTGATGAATTAAATCAGTATTTTGCATCAGTATTCATTGTGGCAGACACTAGCTGTATGCCTGATGTTGTGGCGAGTGAAGGAAGATAAATGTGTGCAGTTACTGTTAAAAGAGAAAAGATGCCCAAAGAGCTGAAAGACAGAAAGTTACATGAGTCACACGGATCAGATGAACTGCACCCTAGCGTTCTGAAAGAGATAGCGTCAGAGATTGTGGTGCATTAGAAACGATCTTTCAGAAATCATTGAAATCTGTCATGATGCCAGAGGACTAGAAAATTGCAAACGTTACTCCTCTCTTTAGGAAAGGAGGAAGGCAGCAGAAAGGAAATTATAGACCAGTTACCTAGCTGCCATACTGGTCAGGAGTACTGAACTGCAAACATTCCCCATCCTCTGCCAAACGGTCCTGATATCGACTTTAAATGATCTTGTAATTTCATCCACATATTCCAGTTTCTCCTAATACTTAAACCATCTGAACCTCTCCACTGTCAGAGACTCTGAATACATTTTACCATCGAGGAAGCTGACAACCCACTTTTCTGAACTCCGCTGAACCTGGACATAGGTCAACTGGAAACTCATACCAGGACAATCCTTTCATCGAGGGAACTCTGAATCCCTTTCAGACTGACCCAGCGGATCTGCCTCCCAGTCAGGGGATTAGAACTGTCCCCGTTTCTCCAGATGTGGCCTCACCAACTCCCCGTATAAATGCACTGTCTTGAAAGAAAAAAAAAAAAACTATTCATGTTCTTCTTGTTACGTACCCCGTAACGGGTTAAAAGATGGAAGGAAGATGGTAAGTAATGATAGTAAAGTTGATGAGAGAAATGCGGGGAGATTTTTCTCTGTAAAGGTGAAGAAAAAAAAACGAGAAAGTAGCACCAACAGATTGAACGAGTAGAGGAATCCCTGGGAGATCCGCTGGTGCCTGCCGTCAGTCTCCCCGCTGACGAGGTCTGGTTGAAAAGTGAATATACTAGACATGTGATTCCTTTTACTAGAGACTTGTGTGGTTGGACACAAGGACGGTGGCCCTATGGGAGGCTTTGGAGATAAAGAAAATTAAATATTTCAAACAAGATACTGGTAGAGGAGACGGAGACTCTCCGCGGGATTTAATAAAGTGTTTTGATTTATGCAATATACTTTGTTATTTTGAGCCTGGTCAACGAAGCATGTTGTCCTTGCTTTCGTAAGTATCCGTGTGTTGTGTGTGTCCTCGGTCGGGAAACCGAAACGTTGTTTCGTTAAATGACAATAACCTTGACTTGACTTGACTTGAGAAAAGGCTGGAGGTAGCTACCTGGAGGTAGCTAAGCAATGTCTCCAACCTCAGCAATGGGACGCTCGGCTTGCGATTCACCACGCTCGCCTACAATACCATCCCCATGGGAAGCGTGGAAAGCACACTGCCCCCTGTAACCCCGTATCGTAATTACTTTACCAGACACGGGCTTAGACACACAACCCACTGGAACAAGGCTGAGTAATGATATGAGCCTCGAACAAAATCAATTCTGGAGGAGCCGCAGAATCAAAACGCGCGGTTTCCTTGGCTGCGCAGGTCTGGGGAAGACACTCTCCGTTCCCGCCAAACGTTTGTGATTGAGACAGCTTTCCCGCCCTAAACCCCGGTTTGTCTGGATACCGTGTTGGAAATTATTGACACGTAATTACAAACTGTACCCGGCATCAGGACTGGAGACAGATTTCGATGTTGGGTGAAGGGGAGGAAGAACCACATGTGGATGCGTGAAACCGGGATGGGGGCAGTGGTGAGGTAACGAGCTGGGAGGTTAATGGGTGGAGAAGAGGAATCTAATAGGAGAGAACAGACGGCCTTAGAAGAATGAAAAGGTGGAGGAGGACCAGGGGGTAGTTAGTGGCAGGGGCAGATAAGGTTAGAGAGAGCAATGGGAATGGGGAATGTTGCAGTAGGGGAACATTGCAAGAGTTTCGAAAAATCGATATTCATGCCATCTGGTTGAAGGCGACACAGGCTGGATATAAGCTGTTGCTCCACAAAAAAAATGAATGTGGCCTCACTCCGACAGTAGAGGAGGCGATGGACAGGCAAGTCAGAATGGGAATGGGAAGAGGAATTTAAGTGGGTGACTACTGGAAGGTCCCGCTTTTTCTGATGGACGGAACGTATGTGCTCGGTGAAGCAAGTTCCCAATCAACGTCGAGTATCACAGATATACAAGAGGCCACACCGGAGCAGCAGGTACAATTAATGACCCAACAGACCCAGAGTTGAAGTGTCACCTCACCTAGGAGGACAGTATGGGGACATGAATATTAGTGAGGAATAATGTGCAGGGGAGGGTGTATCAATTGTTCAGATTGCAATATAAGTGCCAGGAAGGAGATCAGTGCCGACAGTCGCGTAGGAAGAGATCCCTGGAAAGCGCAGACTGGGAGTAGGGGAAGGGAAGATGTGCCTGTTGTTGGGATCACGTTAGTGATTTCGGAATTACAGAGAATTATGTGCTGGAAGCGGTGTCTGGTGAGATGGCTGGTCCCTATCCTTAGTGAGGTGGCGGGAGGTTGGTGTGAGGACAGACTTGTGCGAAATCGAAGAATTTACTTTCAGGACAGCGTTGATGGAGCAGGAAGGGAAGCACCCTTCTCTGAAGAAGGAAAAAACATCTCCGGTATTCTGAAATGAAAGGCCTTAGGCTGTGAACTTAAACGGCGGCGGTGGGAGGAATTGAGAGAAGGGGAAGACATTTTTACCAGTAACAGGATGGGAAGAGGTATATCCCAAGTAGCTGTGTGAGTCGGTGGGTTTATGATGTACGACAGCAGATAAGCTGGCTCGGAAGACAGAGAAAGAGAGATTGAGAAGGGGAGTGAGCTGTTGGTAATGGATCAGGTAAAACAAAATGCGTGGTGGAAATGGGAGCTGGTTGATGAGGTCAACGAGCAGCGTGCAGGAAGCAGCAGCAATGCTGTCGTCAGTGTCGCGCGGGAGATGTCCGGCAGTGACACTGGTGTCGGCTTGGAACACGGACCGTTCCACGTAGCCAACAAAAAAGCAGGAACGACTGGGATCCATGCGAGTGCCCATGGCTACAAGGGTCTACAAAGTGGGGGAGGGGTGGGTGGGCGGGGGATGTGAATATTTTTACAGGCACTGTTCATGTTATCCGTTCAGCGACAATTACCAGTTCAAGACATTTATTCGAATATAATCTGAGTTGGGTCTGGATGACTACTGTCCTTATTGCCACTGATATCTGCGATTCACGCTTAGAAGTATGGTTTAGCTGACGGGCGTGTTTATATTCAGATATGATCGTTATGCTTGCGATTGACAGGATAAGGAGCGACAGTCTCACTGTGAACAACAAAGTGATGCAACTGCATGAGCAGCTTAATTCGTGTGAGTAAATGTCACCGGTAGTAGAACTATTGCCGTGTCAGGAGAAGACCCGGTCACATCAGATCCCTCCAAGTGTAAACCCGATACAATGTGATACTTAAAAATAAAACAGCGAGCTTTTCAGTCAACAGTTTGGGCAATTCCCAATATTATTGAGATCAGAATAACAACAAATAATGTTAAATGCGTCTATCTTCCTCTGTCCGTGTGGCCACTCGATGGGGCCATTGTTCAAAAATATCTCTCCCCCAAACTCGATAATATCTAGCTCATAACAACTTTCAGGACAATTCTATCATCGGCAATATTAGCATACTGGTCTGACAGGGATTGTAGATTACATCATTGATGACAGTGGGTTTTTGACGATTGTAGCTGGATGGACTATCAGCAATTTATTTCTTGCAATACAGCGGACACTGGAAATGCAGTGTGTCGCCAGTGTGATCTCCGTTGTCCAGGAATAACCAGTACCTGCTGGAAATAATGTCTGCAGTATGGTTACAGGAACAAGGGAGACTTGTGCGGACCGCTGGTAGTCAATGGAGTCGCGCAGAGGACGATCAGCAGAAACCGGAGATGGGGGAGGGAAAGTCGTGCCTGGTGGTAGAGTGGCTATGGAGATGGTGGAAGATACGGTAAAATATCTTGCATGCGGAGGCTCGTGGTGTGTTACCTGAGGACAAGGAGACCCAATCTTTTTTTATTATTCTGGGTGGGATGGAGTGATGGTACCTGGGGGAAATGCGTCAGAGAATGGTAACGGCAGCTTCGATCGTTGGTGGAAGGGAATCTCCATTGACTGTAAAATGTCTGGATGAAATTCTCATCAATGGAAATGATAGAATGGAATAGCACTTTGGCGAGTGTCCGTTTGGCAGATAGTATCGTCAGGATGACTGTTGGAGTCAGTAGCATGGCTTTGTAAAAGATGTCGGTAGATAATCTCCCCCTGGAGTTGGGAACAGAGAGATCGAGAGACAACATTGGTGTCAGAACGGGTACAATCTGATCTGAGGGCGGTGTGGCAAGTTGTAGACCGTGTAGATGAGACTGACGAGCTCAGCGTGGCTGCAGGAAGAGGCACCGATTCAGTTGACAATGGACTCGCAGCAGCAATTCAGCCGCCACTGTCGGGGATGAACGGGTTGTTTCGGGAACACGGATGCCCACGCAGGAATATGGCCTTGCAGCTGGACCAACGAATCGGGAGGACAGTGGAATGTACTGTGGAACTATGGGGCGAAATGCACTACAATCAGTAGAGCAGAGAAGGGAAATGAGCCAGCGAATTCGGGACCAGCATTGCAGCTGCATAAGGGGCTTTTCTATGCAATTTCCGCTTGTGAGGTGTGACAGGAATAAGGATATCGCCCGGCCAAGAGGGACAGAAAGTGCCCGCAATATATAGTGGTATCCGGACGGGCGACGCCGCTATGTCACGATTTTTTCGGAACAATGAGGGCAAGCGGAGATTTTACCACATTCTTTAGCTGCTCCCTGAACTTGGCCTGTGTAACGGCGTAAAGGGCCGTGTTTGTACAACAGCTCAGAAGCTGCAGAATGATGCCCAGCTCTAGAAGGGAATCTGGCGGAAGCAAACGCATGGGAAGATAATACAGCCGATCCCACGCAGAGAACACACTGAAAGGTGCCCACAGCAGGATGAAATTACCCGAGACCATCAGCAATAAAACAAGGGATTTCCTGCGTTTCTCCATCTCCGGGTCTCTGGCGCTCTGTCCGTTACCGGGAACTCTGAGTCTCCCGCGGGCTCTGCTGGTGACTAAGACGTGCCTGACAGTGAGGCCGTTCGTCAGCAGAATCAGCAAAAATGGGAGTACAGGGGTGAGGAAGGAATAAAATAGGTCAATTTGATTCGTGAATTTGGAATAATGATGCCTCTGTTGACAAATGAATGGAGCAATTATCCATGTGTATTCCTCTGACAGTCGAAAATACCAGTAAATATTCTTTAAATTGCTGATCACAGTCACTGTTCCCAAAACCACCGCCGCGGTTTTCCGCGTGCAATATTTCGTTTTCATCTTTTGGCAACAAATGGCGACAAACCGATCAAAGGTGAACGAGACGGTGAACCAGACAGAACAGTCGGTTGCGGTGTAAATCAGAGCAGCGTGGATATTACACCCCTTGGGCATTGAGCGGGTGAAAACGGAGTGCTGCATGTACGTAAGTGGAATCTTGCTCAATATCAGGTCCAGGATAAGAACCAGAAGATCCGCCGCTGCCATGGCAACCAGATAGCACGTGACAACTCTGGAGAGGCCGCACTTTCCCCGAGACAGGATGAATATGGTCACCATGTTCACTGCGAAGCAGAATAAACCATCAGGGTAAGTACAACAGGAAGAGCTCTCTTAAAACGAGTGCAATGTGTGTCAATTATTGAGATGAGTGTGCCTGACGGAATAATGTAATCGTAGCGTTTACCAGTTGGATAAAATTGAACCGGTTTGCAAAGTAGTGTAATCTTAGTGCAATCTGTTCGATGGAATATTAGCAACGAAACGGAAAGCGAAGAACACAGATAACGATGACTGATGATTGTGAAATTCCGTACATGCTGAGGGAAAAAGATCCGAATGATGCTCCGCGGAATCTCAACTGTCGTGAAATAATAATCCTTGACACCCATCATCTCTGGATGAGGCGCAGATTCCCGCCCCTGATCCTTAGCCAGGTTGACTGAATTTGCAGACGGAGTTGTAGTCCAAAGCCTTATTTTTGCACCTCTCTTCCTGTTTGCCAATATTGAGGGAGTATTACCTTGAAATCGTGCCGCGAGTCTCACCAGCTCCTCCTTGTACTTCTGTCTTTACCATCCTATGCCAGTCATTAATGTCTCGAAAATGCCTTTTTTCCCCAGCAACAATGACGTTCATTTGTCACCAGAACAATGGTCTATCATGTTTTCAGGGGGTGTTTTCAGGGGGGAAAAAAGTCATGTTTTCAGAAATATGTTCCTTAGGCTTTAGACACGGTCAAATGCAGCTGGCGTGAAAATATATATTAAAGAACATTGCATTTTACAATTTTTGGGTCCCAGTCGGAAAATGCATTTGATGAACACAGTGGGCAGGAGGGTGGCCAGAGCCAGAAGAGGCAACCAGTGATTATATTCCGGAGACAATGCTTCCTTTGCTTCAGCGGCACCTCGGTCAGCACATGGAAGTTGGAAAGGAACTAACGAATTTATTAACTTTCTAATCCGACCGATGTTGTTGGAGATGACCAGAGAGAAACGGAGGAGGGGTCGTCACACTAACGTCATTCTTTCTGCTGGAAGGCAGATAATTAGACGATTTATCCAACACAATTCTGCGGCAGCCTCACGCTGCCAACTGAAACGATAGCAAAAGAAATGTGGATACAGAGCTGACGAACGCAAAACGCGCGGAAGCGGAGCCATTAAGATAAATGTTCACAGTTTAGAGAACGTAATGCCGCTGCTGAACGACACCCAATGTGGAAACGTGAAGAACGAACGACGTTTTCTAAGGAACTCCCGCAAGCCTATAGGGCGAGATAGGAGCCAAAATGCGAAAGACACCTCGATAATGTGGTCGGCACGGCCGAAGGTCTTGACAGCGGAGGGACCTGGTTAAGTTCACGGGAATCTTGGACTACAGATGACCGATCAGACCGATTAGCCACGGAAAGACTAGGGGTTGGTACCCAGTTTATTTGCAACTGACCCTCAAGTGAGGGGGAACAAAATCTTGATTCATCGCAGACATTCTCGCGGCGAGGATAAAGTGAATGGAAAGCGGAGATCCATTTTAATATGCAATGGTTCAACGTCTCGGTGGTAGGCTGCTGTGCTGAGCGACTGTCAGTAAGTTTACTCGTCAGAAATTTAACCATTACATCAGGAGCATTAACTGAGCCAGCCTGACCACGCCACAGGACCATAAGCTACTTAAATCATGATTGACGTGTTTCCCTTCCAAAACTGTCTTCTTACCTTCTCTACATAAACGTTGATGTCTCAGTTAACAACAGCTTAAATTACGCAAATACGGGCACAGGGCCATCAAACGCGCCTCATACGTGAGATCGTTTAATTGCTGGACCATTCTCGTAAACCTGCTCTGTATCAACACCACTGCCAACACATACTCTCTTGAACAGAGATCGTCGGGACAGAAAACCACCAAAGTGCATAGGAAAAAGGTTTGTTTAATTAACACATTGTAGTGCGACTGCATCATTAATTATTAGAATGAGAGGTACACGTGATAAGAAAAGTGCGGTGACGTATTAAAGAGAGACTCACCAGGAAGAGCAATAATGGCGAGGACGGGGAAGAAAACCACTTGAATGGCGACGAGAACATATGTAACTCGAAAATCTACCGGCACCCAATAGATTGTAGAAATGTATGGAAACATCCAGAAGACACTTCTCCCATTTCCCGTTATATTCCAGGCTGCGCTTCCCGGATTCCGATCCATGACAGAATGAGCCAGTCCGTCCTCACTCTCCCTGACACTGCAGCTCCGGTTATCTGTCCGTGGCAGGGGAAGCTGTTCTCGCTGAAACTGAGGGAACCGAGTGATCGGGGCTCTTATTAAACAGAGAGAAAAATAATCTCCGGTGACGTCAGCAGCCTACCCTGAAAAGACTCTAATTATTTTCCGTAAAGCTACAGGAAGAGTTAACCCTTGGTCTATCAGGTGGCAGAGGGAGAAGTGTGTAGATAAATGCTGCTGTGGCCACATATCCTGAAATTACTAAAATAAATTTTAAAAATATCCCACTGCACTGGTTTAGCACAGTTTGAAGTGGAAATGAGTCCAAAATGAGCAGATATATGCATTTTCCTTAAAACACCTGGGTTAGCAAAGCGGTAAATTAGTCAGAAATCACATTTGATCCATCTTGGTTGGTGTAAGATGAATGGAAGAAAACAGCGGTTCTGAAAGAGAGCGGCATTAGTGTGGAAAGTAGAGGTTTTCTGAGACAGAAAAGGACCGTCAGCCATTTGTGCAAATGTGCTCTCATGTTCGACAGGAGTAGCAGGTGGACAAGAAAGGTAGACAAGGGGAGGAAGGGAAGAGTGAGAGTGAAAGAGACAGTCAGAGAGGGAGAGAGAAGGAGGGAGAGAGAGAGAAAGGGTGAAAGAGAGAGAGAGAGAAAGGGTGAGAGAGAGGAGGGACAGAGAAAGACAGAGAGAGATATACAGAGACAATAACGATGGAGTTAACTGTCGGCAACTGGGTTCCTTCCAGCGCAATGCGGATCAGATCACTGAGTGGTCAATAAGTATTCTTTGCGACGGTCTTTCTGTGGTTTCACAAGAGGCTGATTATTATTTTTCATGTCATCCTGATATGCTACTAGATTACCAATCTTCAACATGGGCACTGCGTCTCACTTTCCTGTAAAATCCTGATGCTGTTGAACCAGAAATTAGTAAGAAAAATACAATGTTTTCCTTACGGTCCATAAGCCTCCCCACATCGCATACAAAGCCCAGGCCGCAGACAAACAGAGATTTCCACTGTATGGCCGATGATCATAACCCTCCCCACACCGCATACAAAGCCCAGGCCGCAGACAGACAGAGATTTCCACTGTATGGCCGATGATCATAAGCCTCCCCACACCGCATACAAAGCCCAGGCCACAGACAAACAGAGATTTCCACTGTATGGCCGATGATCATAAGCCTCCCCACACCGCATACAAAGCCCAGGCCGCAGGCAAACAGAGATTTCCACTGTATGGCAGATGATGCTGTTCCGCTGTCTGCAATGTGTCGGAGTGATCAGATGCGCTTTAATCCAGGCAGAATCAGCATTTGTCTATAAAGTGACTTTGTATTTGTTGGCAAGCAAACGTGTCGCTGTAACTTTGTACAATTTACCCTCGATTGAAGATCACACAGAAATAAACATCCACCAGTGCTCTAAATGTGTTATTCGGATTACTTTATTATTTGTTTTTTCCTCTTTATTCGGTTCCTTGGAATGTTTCCTCTCACTTGAGCAGTGTCCGCAATCCTATGGCATTTCAACAAAGTCTATGGAAACTAGAATTGTTTTCATTTTCCACAGACATGGTATATTTGTAAGCCTGCAAAGGCTGAACTAAAACTTCTCTTCCTGACTGTTATTTATCTCTGTTGCGTTTGCAATGAATTCCCTTAGAATTGAGCTTAGAGATCTAGAAGCAGCGGAACGGGCACGTTTATTCGAATTGTCGATAGCAATAAATTTGAAAAAGAATGTGTTTCAAGCTGGGAAAATTTTGATTAAAAGTATATATGTTCTATTAAACATATTTCTTTGCCACAAAAAAAAAGTCAGGCAAGCACAGTCGTGTAACGTTCAATAAACCATTGCGGAGTAAGTGCCGAAGAAATATATCATTGCATGCTCCTGTAGGCACCCTTACGTCCAGCCATTGAGTACAAACGGCAGATGATTATGTAACTTCAGGTTCTTTATATGCTAATCAACTGAACAGCAATCACATTTAGATTTGACGTATCACACAAATTTCTTCGGTGTGTGTGTGCAAAGAATCCCTTTAGTGCTACTACTTTAGTACAGCAGATTACAGGCCCTTCGTTGTGCCGACCCTCAAACCCTGCCTCCCATATAATCCTCCCCCCCCCCCCCACCTTAGATTCCTCCATATACCTGTCTAGTAGTCTCTTAAACTTCACTAGTGTATCTGTCACCACCACTAGCTCAGGCAGTGCATTACACGCACCAACCACTCTGAGTAAAAAAAAACTTTCTATAATATCCCCCTTGAACTTCCCTCTCCTTACCTTAAAGCCATGTCCTCTTGTATTGAGCAGTGGTGCCCAGGGGAAGAGGCGCTGGCTGTCCACTCTGCCTATTCCTCTTAATATCTTGTACATCTCTATCATGTCTCCTCTCATCCTCCTTCTCACCAAAGAGGAAAGCCTTGGCTCCCTTAATCTCTGATCATAATCCATACTCTCTAAACCAGGCAGCATCCTGGTAAATCTCCTCTGTACCCTTTCCAATGCTTCCACATCCTTCCTATAGTGAGGCGCCCAGAACTGGACACAATACTCCACGTGTGGCCTAACCAGAGTTTTATAGAGCTGCATCATTACATCGCCACTCTTAAACCCTATCCCTCGACTTATGAAAGCTAACAACCCATAAGCTTTCTTAAATACCCTACCTACCTGTGAAGCAACTTTCAGGGATCTATGGACATGAAAACAGATCCCTCTGCTCCTCCACACTTACAATAATCCTGCTATTTACTTTGTACTCTGCCTTGGAGTTTTTCCTTCCAAAGTGTAACACCTGACACTTCTCCGGGTTGAACTCCATCTGCCACTTCTTAGCCCGCTTCTGCATCCTATCAATGTCTCTCTGCAATCTTCAACAATCCTCTACACGACCAACCTGTGTGTCGTCTGCAAACTTGCCAACCCACCAGCCTGCGCTTTCTCCGGTTTATTCAGTGTGCTACCCCTGCCCAATATAATGATAAAAATTAAGCACAATAAACGTTCTTCCGCAACAACTTCAGTGTTTACTGATATTCTTGCGAAAAAAAAATCAGCATATGATCATGCTGTTTAGGGTACAGGAAATCCCATCAATGATGTAAATGCTGAGGTGTTGACTGTTGAGTTTGTTTCTCGCTGAACAAACAGCTTTTATATTTGCCGGCGTGTGAGCGTCATTGATATTATGAATATTGTTTCACATGTCCTTCGTAACCTGTGACAATGCAATACTCCGCCAGATGTAATGTAGTAAATGCTGATTATGATTTATCCACTGCATATGTTTATTGTAGACAGGTAAAGTATTAAACATTGTCTGCGTGGAAGCTAAAGTTGAAATGAGTATCGTGTCTCCACTAACCTGCATTACTGCGATCTTAAATCACTTCGCCTCGTCGCTCGTTCTGTAAAAAAAAACAGAACTATCATTTGATGTGCATTTGATATAATTTCCAATCTAGTGCGCAGTGGATACCTATACTGCATAAAAACCAGACCAGATGCAATTTGACAAGTTCCAATCTTTTAGCATTATGATAACGCTATATGAACTGCACCTTTAAGGGAAAATCTAGTGCACGGTGTAGGCAGTGATCCTGCTTTAGAGATTACCAGTGAAGCTGCAGGACAGTAGCAACTGAAATAATTCTCTACCTGTGTTGCTAGTTCCGCTGTCATTTTGAGCAGTATTGTCATTGCGGTCCACGCAGTTAAAAACGAAACGAGTAATGTACAGAAAACAGGATTGCACTCTGCTGATCACTTTCATCTGGAGAATCGAAAATCAGCTGGCTGCAAGGTTCACAACAGCAGTGAATAAATTGCTAATTGAATTCTACGCATAGAGGAGGAATTTCAATTATTAGTGTCTTTGGAATGGAGTTCAGCGAGTGACCAGGAATCGCAGTGACATCATCACTGTCGTCAGAGTTAAGACTCCAGACACAACAACATGAGTAGCATGGTCAACGATGGGCGTGAAATAGTAATGACGTCATCCGCGAGGCCAGTATTGAGATCATCATCTCAGTTCAGTCGGCTGAGGTTGAACAGCAGTGACAGTGATGTAATTCAAGCAATGATAACTTCAGTGCGAGCAGCGACCTGTTTGAAAGTGTAGGCCATTTTACTTATTAAAATAAAGAGCCCCTGATCATTCCGACGTTCCATTATTACACTCTGCTTCCCGCAACACACAGGAAATGCTGGTGGAACGCAACAGGCCAGGCAGCTTCAGCAGGAAGAAGTACAGTCGACGTTTCGGGCCGAGACCCTTCGTCAGGACGAACTGAAAGAAAAGATAGTAAGGGATTTAAAAGTGGGAGGGGTAGGGGAAATCCTAAATGATAGAAGACAGGAGGGGGAGGTGCTGGAAAGTTGATTGGCAAAAGGGAGAGGGAAAGGATCATGGGACTGGATCATGGGACGGGAATCCCAGGGAGAAAAAAAGGAGGAGGGAGCACCAGAGGGAGATGGACAACAGGCAAGGCCCGAAACGTCGACTGTACTTCTTCCTATAGATGTTGCCTGGCCTGCTGCGTTCCACCAGCATTTTGTGTGTGTTGTTGTTTGCATTTCCAGCATCTGCAGATTTCCTCGTGTTCGACTCTGCTTCCTGTCCGCTGATCTGTAGTTCCATTCCAGAGAGTGGCTGTTCATGAGGCCCCAGAGATGAGTCTGATTGTGATCGGCGAAGATTTCGGGCAGATTGATCAAGACCGTGTTTCACATCCGTCCCCTTTTCCAGAGAACTCTGTCTTGAATGTTCACTCCTGTTGTAGCAAACATTTCTAATTATTGAAAAATCATTATCAATAATGTGTGTTATTTCATTCTATACAAACATGCGGCGTGTTCCATGCTTCTGCATGTGCTGAAGTAAGAAGGGTTAGCTACATCTATTTCTGACAGTAATTAATCTGATATGTGATGTGAAATAATTACCTTTCTTTTTGTGCATAGCCTGGTTGAAACGACATTTATTTGCAGTATCACAATATGTGAAACGTGTTAAACGTATTTTAGACGCAGTGAGTATATGTTAACAATTATATTTACTACATCATTGACAACTTTGGACATCAGAAAAAAAATACATCTGAAGAAAGCTGTAATTGAAGTAAACAGGATATTTTTATTTTTCCCGGTGTGTTCCATTATCTGCACCACTGAAAACAAGCGGCACCGTTTTCATACTTTAAGTTCTTTATCCTCTTCTCCACTGGAAAATGCCCAGATTTTTTTTTTGCAGATGGACCAAATAAAAGAGTTGTAAAGATCTCCTTTCCTCCGCTAGACTGCAGGTCACATTTGAGCAAACATGGTTAGCAAACCTGCTTAGCCCACTTCCACCCTCCACCCCACCGATCAGGGGTACATGCAGTTATGTGAGTTGGTGGAAGATGGTCGTATGAGCAGCTGGTGTCTATCACAGACCCAGATATGCGACCATCCACTAACGTCGGACAGATAATCTTTGAAGTGTGCTGATTGTTGCTGGGGTAATCGAACACAGGGACGATTTATTGCTGTTTCAGTCAATTGACATTGACGACTAGAATGATATCGCGTTGCAGTTTCTGGAGGAGATTCTGGAGAGGGAACGATCTTTACCAAAGGGACGGGTTACTCTTGAAGCAGAGGAGCCTAATGTGCTGGCGGTCAGGTAGGCTGGAATTTTCTGGGGGGGGTTTAAACAAAATTGCATTCAGTCGGATAAGATGGAACGTAAAAGGCGAGAAAAATAGGAATGGGTGAATACTGGACTGAAGGTGTTCTATTTGAATGCACGTAGTGTACTGGACATGGTTGAAGAACTTCCCGCAGAGTTTCATATGGGAATACGAGTATAGGATGTTGTAAGAATCTTTGAATCGTTACTTATAACTGGGAGAATGTCAATGATATACATTGCAGTAAAAGGCTAGCCAAGAATGTAGAAGGGGCAGTGTTGCTCTGTTGGTTAAATGTGAAATTAAATCATTTAAAAGAGGTGATATGGGGTTGCAAGGTGTTGAATCATTGTGGATAGAACAACGAACTGTGAGGATAAAAACCATTATGTGAGTTATATTTACAGACAACCCAAACCAGAATAAGGATTTGGTCTACACAATATAACATGAGATAGAAAACGCCTGCCGAAAGGGCAGTATGACAATCGTCCTGAGGGTTTAAAATATTGCGCAAGACTGGGAAAATCATGTTGATCCTGGACTCCAAGGGACAGAGTTTCGAGAATTCCTGCGCGATGGCTTTTCAGAGCAGCTCGAGGTTGAGCCCACCGGGAGATACTGTGTAATGAGCCGGAATTGATCAGAGGACTTTGGTGAAAATGATCACGATATGATCGAACTCACTCTCAAAATTGAAAAAAAAAGGATGCATCAAAATTACAGTGGAGTAGAGGGAATTACAAAGCCATTTAAGAGGAGTTCGCCAAAATCGATTTGAAAAGAACACAGGTAGGCATGACAGCAGAACAACACTGGCTGTAGTTTCCAAAAGGAATTTCGAAAGCACACGATATTACTAAATTGGAGATGTGTTATAAAGGAAGATGATACAACCGTGGCACAGAATACTATTCAGCGCCAACATCATAGGCATAGAGAAGGCATGCAATACAATAAGTATTAGCGGAGAGTTAAATGATTGGGAAATTTTATATGCCAGCAGAAGGCAAAATAAAACTCATTGAAAGGTTAAAGAAGGAATGCAATATAATGCTAGCCAATATGATTAAAGAAGACACCAAAAGTTTTTTTGTTCAGATACACAAAGTGTACGAGCGAGGCGAAAGTGGAAAGCGATGATCGAGAGGCAGTAATGGGGGATAATAAAATGGTGGACGCACTGAATAAGCATTTTGCATCAATTTTCAAGTTGAGTCAAGTCGTCACTTTTAACTGTCATTTCGACCAAAACTGCTGCTACAGTACATTGTAAAAATGAGACAACGTTTTTCAGGACCATGGTGTTACATGACACAGTACAAAAACTAGACTGAACTACGTAAAAAGTAACACAGATAAAAAAAAAACTACACTAGACTACAGACCTACCCAGGACTGCATAAAGTATACAAAACAGTGCAGGCATTACAATAAATGATAAACAAGACAATAGGGCAGTAAGGCATCAGTCCAGGTTCTGGGTACTGAGGAGTTTGATAGCTTGGGGGAAGAAACTGTTACATAGTCTGGTCGTGAGTGCCCGAACGCTTCGGTGCCTTTTCCCAGATGGCAGGAGGGAGAAGAGATTGTATAAGGGGTACATGGGGTCCTTCATAATGCTGTTTGCTTTGCGGATGCAGCGTGTTGTGTAAATGTCCGTAATGGCGGGAAGAGAGACCCCGATGATCTTCTCAGCTGACCTCACTATCCGCTGCAGGATCTTGCGATCCGAGATGATGCAATTTCCGAACCAGGCACTGATGCAGCTGCTCAGTATATTCAATACAACCTCTGTAGAATCTGATGAGGTTGTGGGGTGGGAGATGGACTTTCCTCAGCCTTCGCAGAAAGTAGAGACGCTGCTGGGCCTTCTTTGCTATGGAGCTGATGTTGAGGGACCAGCTGGGATTCTCCGCTCCGTGAACACACAGAAATTTGGTGCTCATAACGATCTCTACTGACGAGCCGTCGATGTTCAGCGGGGAGTGGTCGCTCTGTGTCCTCCTGAAGTCAACAACAATCTCTTTTGTTTTGTTCACATTCAGAGACAGGTTGTTGTCTCTGCACCAGTCCGTTAGCCGCAGCACCTCCTCTCTGTAAGCTGACTCGTCGTTCATGCTGATGAGACCCACCACGGTCGTGTCATCGGCGAACTTGATTATGTAATTCGAGCTGTGTGTTGCAGCACAGTCGTGGGTCAGGAGAGTGAACAGCAGTGGACTGAGCACAGCCCTGGCGGGGGGCGTGCTCAGTGTGATGGTTTTGGGGATGCTGCTACCGTTCAGGACTGACTGAGGTCACCCATTCAGGAATTCTAGGATTCTGTTGCAGAGGGAGGTGTCTGAGGAATTGAATGAATGTCGGATTTTTTACTGCATTCGTAGATAAAGGTTGGGAGGCTGCTATTTATATCAATGAGAGGAGACTTTATCCGCTTGTTTACATAAATGAGTTGAGGCGGTTGCTATTCATACGTAACATGACGAGACATCTTGACAGCAATGTGGACAATATGTTTGCTGTTGTAAGGGAAACTCAAACAGGTGAAGATAGACG
Organism: Hemitrygon akajei; assembly: GCF_048418815.1. Lineage (NCBI taxonomy): Eukaryota > Metazoa > Chordata > Chondrichthyes > Myliobatiformes > Dasyatidae > Hemitrygon > Hemitrygon akajei. The sequence continues at coordinate 774,838 of NW_027331975.1, read as the reverse complement.
AGATTATTTTTACGAGGGGGAATAGTGTGTCTTTGGAATTCTCTTCCTCAAAGGAAAAAAAGAAAAAGCAGGAGTTTTTTTTAATGTTTAATTCCGCAGAACACAGTCAGTTTCTTGACAATCAATGGAGTGACGTGTTGCAGGCTGTGCAGGCTTGGACCGCTGAAAGCAGAGTTCAGTTGAGGTCAGAGGATCAGAGAATGGTGGAACAGAACAGAGACCGAATGTCCTGCTACTAATCCAATATGCCAGCAGCAGCCTCCGCCAAATAAGAGTCCCAGTGAAATTAATGTTCAGAGTTCTTCCATCCGTCACTGATAAAAAAACGTTTGATGTAGGTGTAAATTAAATGCGATGTCAGGCAAATTGTCAATACTCACAGCATCCTTTCCTCCCACTATCATTCTGTTACATTTGCTCCTGAGGCCACTGTCCCTACCCTGAGAGGCGGTGACCACAGAGCGATAAAAAAAAATGTGCAACTCTTCTTGCAGCTCTGGTGGGCTGTTACCCTGGAAACGGAGGAAGAAGCTCACCAAAAATAACCGAAAAGGGAATTAACAAACTTAACATCGTATGCTGTGAGTTTCATTATGACAAAGGTTAACACGGCAGCCATTTTGGAATGAAGAATCTAAAACTGTAAAGTATGCCTTTAACGTTCTGTATTCACTTAATTCTCTAGTAGCTCTGGCTAACAAAAATGATCAATAGTTAGCGATCAATAATATATTAACCTCTGCCAGAAATATACCCAGTGAAAGCCTCAATCACCATCGGTTGCAACAGACTCCACAGATGGACGACTCTTTGGCTGAAGAAGTTTCTCTCATCTCAGTTTTAAAGGGAAGCTTGCTTATTCCGAGGCTGTCCTCTCAGACCCCAGACTCTCCGTCTGATGGAAATATCCTTCCCATGTCCACTATATCCTGGCTGTTCAGCACTCTGTCGTTTTAAATATGATCCCGTCCTCCTCTATACTTCTGAACTCCATAGAGTAAAGGCCCAGAGTCATCAAATGCTTGTCATACATAAACCCTCTCATTCCTGAGATCACTCTTGTGAACCACGTGAGCAACAGTTCTACTGAACACATTTCCAGGAATTACAGGGAATGTGGTGCCAGGATAAGTTACAGGGGAAAAGTTGCGGTTTCTTCACTGTTCCACTAAGTATCACCAAACATGCGCTTGTGCATACGTCCATTTCCAAAGGAACAAGCTTAGTGATTTGGGTTCACAATCGTTCATCAGAATGGCTTCAACTATTTTCCATTTTTGGTGCAGGTTTCCAGCATCCTGAGATTCTGCCGAATTTCCACCGATTGACAGACAGATGACAGGGGCGGGGGGCGGGGAGGAATTTCCAAACACAGATTGAACACCAAACTTACGGGTCTATTTCCACTGTTGCAAACACGGAACAGTCCATTCCCACAGCTTCTAACTGTAAGGGATGGGATGGTAACATATCCTCTCCTCAGAAAAGTAGTCATTACTTCTAAAGGAACTCCAGAAACAAACATCTGAACCCAGAACAGAAATACTCGTTCAACAGCTCATAAACCTGGGCAGGTTGATCCATTGAAGTTGGATCTAAAACTTTGTTATCTGAGGACCCAACCTCACCGGGTCACACTGCTGAATCTGACACTCACCGACCCCCGAATCCTCAGACATCGTCCCCACATCTCACAGCGAGTGGTGTAATCAGAAATCTCCCCACAACCAATGCCCAGCACCCCAAGCCTTTTGATTCACTGTGAAAGGAGGAACATCCAGCCCAAATCTGTGGAAGTACTGACCTGGGCCAAATCCCAGATACTGACAGGTCTAAATGCCCAGTGTTTCCCAGGATTACAGCTCACTCAGCCCAGGAGTCCTTGTCGCCAGTAATGTGCTGCAGTGTCTCGGCCATTCAGAGTTCAAACACAAACACACCGACATTAAACTGTGGCAGAACGGGAACCTGGTGATCCTCTGACTGGGCCAGAGAGCGGGCTGGAAAACCTGGGCGCGGGGCACCAGCAGGCGGGTATAATGTTTCACATTGTCTCCACCAGCTAAACTGAACACATTTTATCATTATCCTATTGTTGAATGAGATCTTGCCCAGCACAATTGTCCGTCACATTTCCTGTGGGCTAACAGGAATAAAACTCGTTTAATATAAAATTGAAAGTAAAGTGCTGGAAACTCTGTACATCAGATTGGATGTGTGTAAAGAGAAACTGTATCAGAACTGGGACTGTCCAAGATGCTGCCCGATCAGCTGAACGTTTCCAGCATTTTCTCTTTTTTTTTACTTTAAAGGATGCGCAACTATTAACTGATAACAAGTTATTTATAACGGCCTGAACAACGTAGCGCAAATGTAATACATTAGATTTCTCTTCAATCCAATACAGGGATAACGCAGTCAATGCACACAACATCCTCCCCACCCCACTATCAATCTGCTGTCTCTGCTTCCAAGCCTCTTTCCGACAAAGACTAACACGGCGGACATTTGGCAACGTTGAAGCTAAAGTCGTAATGGCTGTCTTTACCCTACCTGGTGCTGTATTCAATAAATCTTCTCCTAGTTCCAGGTAACAAACACAGATTTCAGAAATAACTGAGTGAGGCAAAATACGTCACAACGAAGACAACGGTAGAAGAGAGGCTGTTGATTGATAATCATTGGTGGGATACCGGCTTGACAGAGCTTGGACAAGATGGTTGATATATATTCACATTTCTCCGGCCTCGCTGGACAGGAACACTGAAACATCAGTGAGAAACTGCAGGAGGCCATTCAGCCCCTCTAACCAACAGCAAGGTGGCGGCTGCTCTCCCATCTCAGCCACATGTTTCTGTCCAATCCTCATTTCCTCCATCCCTTCGGTCTCCACACATCTGGCGGCCACAGTTTTATGTGAGGACGATCACCGAGGCCTCACCGCCCTCTGTGGAGGGAATTTTCAGACATTCACCACCCTCGGAGTGGAGACATTTCCCCTCATCTCAGTCCGGGACATTCCACCCCCTTTTTCAGAGACTGGGATCCCTGGTTCAACCGGTAATGATGTTGTGCATTTCAATGTGTTCACCTCTCAGTCCTCGATTCTCTAAATGAAAGGGTTATCACATTTGATCTTTCTTCATATGATGACCCCACCAGTCCAAGGATCAGTCTGGTGAATCTTCATTGCACTCTCTATAACAAATACTCTCTAACCTATTTGTTAATCCTCTATGGAATTAATTTCCATCTTCTGCAGCCCCGTGTTGCCCCAACCACTCTACGCCCACCTCTCTCTCTATTTCCACCTTCCCACCTTCCCCCTTCACCTGGATCCACCTCTCAGGCCCCAGCTCCTGCCGTGTCCCCACCCCTCACCTCTATTCCCTGACTATTTCCCGTCCACTCTCAGTCCAGAGGGAGGGTCTCGGCCTGAAATGTTGACGGTCCATTTCCCTCCACAGATGCTGCCTGACCCATTGAGTTCCTCCGGTAGTTTCTTCTTTGTTCTATATAAACCTTGTTTTATTATGGGGAGCAGCATTTTACACCATATTCCAGGTACAATCTCAAGAAAGTACAAATAATTGTCACTTTGCCCGAACCATTGGTCCCGCTTGCAGATCAATTCAATTCAATTCCTCTGTTGACTGTTGGGGGCTGGGGAGCTGGGAGGGGGTCTTTGGCACGTGCTTAGTAGTTCAGGCGTTAAACCGAAAAAGCTCGAGCACAGCAGTGCGTGTGTGACGTAAGGCACGGTGCTCGTGACAGCAGAAGCAGATACTGGGAGATCATGCGTGACGTCTGGCGCGTGGGGGCTGCTCTATGACGTCACGTGAGGGGGAGAGCTTCTATTTAAAAACTCCTTTCATTTCATACGATTTGGAATAGCATAATTTAATTAGGGTTTCATGTCTGAATCCCCTGTTGTGCGATGTAAAGTCCTTTCTATGTGTCTGGCTATTCGTGGAGCGTGGGCAGCGTGGTGTTTGTCTCGAGTTGAGTCACAAATCCACAACTGATTCTGGGCAACACACAAAGTTTTGGAGGAACACAGCGGTCCTGCTGAAGGGTCTCCGCCCGAAACTTCCACTGTATATCTTCCGTAGATGCTGCCCGGCCTGCTGAGTTCCTCCAGCATTTGTGTGCGTTCCTTGGATTTCCAGCATCTGCAGATTTTCTCTTGTGTGTGAAATGTTTCAGGGGAGGACTTTCGGGACTGATCCGGTTTGGGATGGCTTCAGTCAGTGCAGTATCTTGGTGTCTAGTATTCTAATAAACAACTGCTTTTTTCTTTTTTAAAAAAAAAAAAATAATACGAATCAGAATTTCCACCGGGGTCTGCACGGTGTATTAGTCAACGGAAGTCCTCTATTCCCTGCAGTCTTTATCTCCTGGTAAACTCAACACACTGACAGTGCGGAGCACAGATACCCCTTCCTCTCAAAGTCAGTGAAACATTCTGACAACTGATCGCTGACAGGAATTATATTTGTTGGTCATTAAATTTCGCTCGGACATGGAATTGATATGGTGTTCGGGGTGTCCCAGTCAAAGAGCCGGACAGCCGACCTCTCTGCGCTGTGGGAACATCGAGCCATTGGTGGCGCCGTTGGACCCTCGGAGATGCGCAGGCGCGCTGCCGACACCAAGTATTCCCCCCTGTTGTACCGTCCGGGCGGCGCTGAGGAAGGAGCTATTACCGGGTTTGTGTAAATCGGGGGCCGATTGCGGTGTGATGGGCCGGGACTGAGCTCTGCCGGACGGCTGGAGGTTCTGAGATTTCCTGTCCCGCTGCCCCGGTTTTAGCTTTGCGATGGAGACCGGGCTGTGGGATCAGTTAGTTGTGGATCCCCAAGGGGTTTGGGGTAAAGGGGATCTGTCTGTGTGTGGGTAGAGGTTATTGGTGGACGTGTGTGTGTGGGGTGAGTAGTTGGAATGGTGTGTGGTCGTAGGCGGGTTGGGGTCTGTTGGGTGAAGGTGGGATGACAGGAAATTTCGTGACAAACTAAGTTGTAAACAAGGGAGGATCTGGTGAATTGGGTCAGCCCGCTCAGCTCGCGGGTCCTTCCAGGAAACATCAATCCTCTCTTCATATTAATTACAGGTACCGTCCAACCTTGCTGTCATGATTGTGTTTGTTACAGAGCACCAGAGTCTGGGAACAGATCCAGGAAACATCAATCCTCTCTTCATATTAATTACAGGCACCGTCCAACCTTGCTGTTAAGATTGTGTTTGTTACAGAGCCCCAGAGTCTGGGAACAGATTCAGGAAACATCAATCCTCTCTTTATATTAATTACAGGAACTGTCCAACCTTGCTGTTAAGATTGTGTTTGTTACAGAGACCCAGAGTCTGGGAACAGCTGGCACCGTCATGAACAGCGAGTGCAGATTGGAAATGGGGTCACAGACCTCTGCATAAGAGAAGGACAGCCTTCTGTGAGATATCAATGTCCTTAGAGTGGATTCAGATCTGGTGGCATATCGGGAGTCTGAAAGGGAAAGGGAGTAGGCAAGGAGCTAAAGAGAGAGTTTTAATAGGGGAACATGTTCTGGGGTAAAGGGGTACAGAAGCTGTCTGATAGATTGTTTTAATTCCTTTTAATAATCTCACAGACGGTGACTGAGGAAGAAGCTTGTTGACGGAGGATACCCGGAGGTGAGCAGGTCAGACACGGTATCAGAAATTGAATTGAATGGAGTTCATTTCTTACATCCTTCACATACATGAGGAGTGAAAATCATCTAAATGTGAAATGTGCAATTATAGTAATTTATAATAGTTTAAAACAAATATAATAGTCAATGTAATCTAGAGTGTTCTCAAATCAGCGTGAGTTCATCAGTCTGATGTCCCAGTGGATGAAACTGTCCCAGAGCCTGCCGATCCTCGCTTTTATGCTTCCCGGATGTAGCAGCTGGAATAGAGTGACAATGATTTGATTTCCTGTCTCACGGGTTTAGGCAGTCGACTCAAGTGAGGAGTTGGTCTGCAGCAACACACACAAAATGCTAGTAGAACGCAGGCAGCATCGATGGGAAGAAGTACAGTCGACGTTTCGGGCTTCGTCAGGTTCAGCATGGTAATATTCTGTGGAACGGTATATCACGCCGGATCCAGGCAGAGCTGGCTAACTAGATGAACAGTTGTCTTGATGGTAGGAAGCAGAGAGTGATGGTGGGAGGCTGTTTATTGGACTCGAGGCCCGTATCTAGTGGTATTCCCCGGGGTTACACTCATTGATCTCGTTATTTATTGCTATTTAATTATATTTGCATTGTTGCAGTTTGTTGTCTTCTAAGCTCTACTTGATCTTTCATTGATCCTTGTACAGTTACTATTCTATAGATCTGCTGAGAAGAATTTCAGGGTTGTATGTGGTGAAATGTATGTACTCTGAAAATGAAATTTACTTTGAACTTTGAACACTGCAACTTGTCATCTCTACCAATAATTTGGTTGAGAGTGTACAGGCAATGGATAGTGAATTTGCAGCAAGTATGTTCAAACAATTACTGTTTTTGAAAGATAGTCAGTATAAACACTCCCCTCCATTTCTCGCTCCTCACTCGACCACACCCTCCTCTTAAAGTCTTCCCTCTCTGCCCCGTCTTCTCTCTCAACCCCGCAATGGGCAGACGTTCAGGGTGAAAGAAACATAGAAAACCTACAGCTCAATGCTGGCCCTTCGGCACGCAAATATGTGCCGAACATGTCCCTACCTTAGAAATTACTAGGCTTACCTATAGCCCTCTATTTTGCAATGCCCCATGTACCTATTCAAAAGTCTCTGAAAAGACCCTATCGTATCTGCGTCCACCACCGTTGTCGGCAGCCCATTCCATGCACTCACCACTCTCTGAGTAAAAAACATAACCCTGACACCTCCTCTGTACCTACTACACAACACCTGAAATCCGTGTCCTCTTGTGGCAACCATTTCCGCCCTGGGAAAATCCCTCTGACTATCCACACGATCAATGCCTCTCAACATCTCTTTCAGGTCACCTCTCATACCTCCATCGCTCCAAGGAGTAAAGGCCGAGTTCACTCAACCTATTCGCATAAGGCATGCTCCCTAATCCAGGCAACATCCTTGTAAATCTCCCTTGCACCCTTTCTATGGCTTCCACATCCTTCCTGTAGTGAGGTGACCAGAACTGAGCACTGTACTCCAAGTGGGGTCTGACCAGGGTCCTATATAGCTGAAACATTACCTCTCGGCGCCTAAATTCAATTCCAGTATTAATGAAGGCCAATACACCTTACGCCTTCTTAACCACAGAGTCAACCTGCGCAGCTGTTTTGAGTGTCCTATGGACTCGGACTCTAAGATCCCGCTGATTCTCCGCACTGCCAAGATTCTGACAATTAATACTATACTCAGTCATTTTATTTGACCTACCAAAATGAACCACGTCGCACTTATCTGGGTTGAACTCCATCTGCCACTTCTCAACCCAGTTTTGCATCCTATCATCGTCCCGCTGTATCCTCTGACAGCCCTCCACACCATCCACAACACCCCCAACCTTTGTGTCATCAGCAAGTTTACTAACCCATCCCTCCACTTTCTCATTCAGGTCATTTACAAAAATCACGAAGGTTAAGGGCCCCAGAACAGATCCCTGAGGCACTCCGGTGCTGACCGTCCTCCATGCAGAATATGACCAGTCTACAACCACTCTTTGCCTTCGGTGGGCAGGCCACGTCTGGATCCACAAAGCAATGTCCCCGTGGATCCCATTCCTCCTTACTTTCTCAATAGGCCTTACATGGGTTACCTTATCAAATGCCTTGCTAAAATCCATATATACTACATCTACTGCTGTTCCTTCATCAACGTGTTTATTCACATCCTCAGAAAATTCAATCAGGCTAGTAAGGCACGACCTGCCCTTGACAAAGCCATGCTGACTATTAGTAATCATATTATACCTCTCCAAATGTTCATAAATCGTGCCCCCCCCCAGGATCTTCTCCATCAATTTATCAAATAATGAGGTAAGACTCAATGGTCTATAATTTCCTGGGCTATCTCTACTCCCTTTCTTGAATAAAGGAACAACACCCGCAACTCTCCAATCATCTGGAACCTCTTCCGTCTCCATGGATGATGCAAAGATCATCGCCAGAGGCTCAGTAATCTCTCCCCTCACCTCCCACAGAAGACTGGGGTACACCTCATCCGGTCCCAGGAACGTATCCAACTCGTTGCTTTCCAAAAGCTGCAGCACATCCTCTTTCTTAATATCTACATGCTCAAGTTTTTCAGTCTGCTGCAAGTTATCACTACAAACACCAAGATCCTTTCCCTTAGTGAATACTGTAGTAAAGTATTCATTAAGGACCTCTGCTATTTCCTTCGGTTCCAAACATACTTCCCCACTGTCACACTTGATATTTCAGAGTGGAAGGTGAAATATTCTTGGGGAATCTGAAGGGGAATTCTTCACTCAGAAGTTCGTGAGAGTGTGGAATGAGCTGCCAGTGGAAGTGGTAGATGTGGGTTCGATTGAGACACTGAAGAGAAATTTGGGTAAAGACATGGATGGGAGGTTTATGCAGGTAGTTGGCAGTAAAAACAAAAACTGGTCGGTATTGACCAGAAGGGCCGAAAGGCCTGTTTCCGTGTTGCTGGGCTCTGTGGCTCTAATAATATTCTGATTTGTAATTTCCACAGTCAGTGCTTTGCTGCTAATGACCGAACCCGGTAATTTACAGAATGGGTGAAGAGGCTGCCCAGTGACTCTTCCTGTGCTCAGTGTTACTGGGACGTCCCATCACTGAGCAGATATTGTCTTCTCCATTCTTTTTCACTTCTGTCACTCAACACGTTCCATGTTTACAGGAAATCACAGAACTCACAGAGAAGGAAACCGCGACAGAGGATTCCCCGCACTTCCTCAGACCTGGTGATGGGGAAAGGCTCCTAGTCCCAGGGAGTGATGTGGGAATCCTTTGTGGAAATGAGCAATAAGTTAGCAAAGGTGGACAAAATGCTGAAAGTAGTTCTGAAGTTCGGTACGGTAAAACAACACGCAGAACTGGAAATCACATTGAAACATCGTTGGTGTAAGAAAGTACGTCGACAATGTTCGGCCCATAATGTTGTGCTGAACCAAAGAAATTAGCAACCAAATGGCCACTAAACTGATTATTTGTGCCAGCATAATATCCACCTCTCTCCATTTTCCTCACATTTATGCGCCTGTCTTTCTTTCTTAAATATTTTATTAATTTTAAAAAAATAAATGAAACATGAATACAAAGAGTCTGAGAGTACTTAATTAATAACTTAAAATACAAATACAAATAGATAATAATCCATATATAATCACCTCTCAAACTCATAGTAATTACGACAAATGGAGTAAATAAGAAAAAAAAACAAAAATGAAGAAACCTAACCAACATGGGACATTGCATTATGTCAAATATAGACAGTAGCGTCAATAACTCCGCACCTCAATCAAAATAATTAAGGATAATAAAAGTAAGGTTCAGGGAAAGTCAGTTTAGCTCATATGAAAATGTTGAATAAATAGTCTCGAAGTTTCTTCAAATTTAACTGAAGGGTCAAAGATAACACTTCTAATTTTTTCTAAGCTCAAACAAGAGATAGTTTGAGAAAACCACTGAAATATAATTGGAGAATTAATTTCTTTCCAGTTCAACAGAATAGATCTTCTAGCCATTAATGTGACAAATGCAATCATCCGCCAGGCTGAGGGGGATAAGCAACTATTATCCACCACTGGTAAACCGAAAATTGCAGTAATAGGTTGCAATTTGATTCTCAGAACTGTTGAAATAATACAAAAAATATCTTTCCAATAATTTTGCAAGCAAGGGCAAGACCAAAACATGTGGGTCCATGAAGCATCTTCAGAATGGCATCTGTCACAGGTTGGATTAACACAAGAATAAAATCGAGCAAGTTTATCCTTGGACATGTGAGCCCTATGTACAACCTTAAGTTGTATTAGGGCATATTTAACACAAATAGAGGAAGAATTGACTAATTGTAAAATTTTCTCCGACTGCTCAGTGGGCATAAGACAATGAAGTTCTTTTTCCCATTCCTTCTTAATTTTTTCTGATACTTCTGGCTGTATTTTCATGATCATATTATATATGGTGGCTACTAAATCCTTCTCACAAGGATTCAGAGCTAAAAAAAAAAGTGTTTAAGGTAAATTATATTTATTAGATAGCTGTTCAAAGGACATAAAACTATTATCTAAAAATAGATCACGAAAACATGTTATACCTTTTATTTTCCATAATACAAAGGCTTGATCCATAGAAGAGGGCCAAAAAAAAGTTAGATATAATAGGGCTTGATAGGACAAACTTATTCAAGCTAAAAAAATAACGAAATTGGAACCATATTCGCAATGTATGTTTAACTATAGGATTAGTTACTTGTTTATTCAATTTAGATAAAGAAAAGGGAAGTAAAAATCCTAAAATTGAAAACAATGAAAAGTCTTGTACAGATTTGCATTCCAAATTTACCCATTGTGGGCAAGATGCTATAATCGATTGTTGTGTCCAAAATATTAAATATCAAATATTAACTGCCCAATAGTAAAATATTAGATTTGGCAAAGCCAAACCACCCTCCTTCTTAGGCTACTGTAAATATTTTTTTGCTTAGTCTAGGATTTTTATTCTGCCACACATACGAGGATATTTTGGAGTCAGTAACATCAAAAAAGATTTAGGAAAAAAGTTGGTAATGGTTGGAATAAATATAAAATATTGGGTAATACTATCATCATAATACCATTAATTCGACCAACCAATGACAAAGATAATGGGGACCACCTACTAACAAGTTGCTTAATTTGGTCAATTAAAGGTAAAAAATTAATTTTAAATAAATCCTTATGTTTCTTGGTAATTTTAATGCCTGTTATGAAGAATGAACAGTTCTGATGGGCAGAAGGGTGCAGAGTTGCCCATGCCTCCCCCCATCGGCAGAATCACAAACCGTTCCTGTTGCTATGCTGCTCATGAGAGAGAGAGCTGGAAAATAAATCATGCAAGAACATCTGCTACAGATAAGAGAGAGATAAGAGAGGGGAGAGAGACTTGTTGATTCACCGTGTGATGACTTCTGAGAGATTTATGACTTCTGTGAGGGTTATTTATCTTGTACCATTCTGTTCATTAACATTCCTCAGTGGACAGCCGGAGTGGGCTGGTTTGATGGACACAACCATTCAAAATTGATTGACAACTGAGACCCCGTGAGTGGGGATAAAAGTCAGGTCTGGATAGACCCCCTTCAGACACAGCAGGAGACACACTAATGGACACTGTTTGAGTGTTGGAACCGACGGGAAGGTGTGGAGCATCGGAGACTGAACCAGGAGCTCGGTCAGTTAAACTCGCAGTGTTATAGCAGGGCCGGTGGGGACTTGTGTGTGTGTGTCCACTCATGCCAGAGTGATGAGTCCACCACCGAAGAACGGTCTAGCTGAATGACAGAGGTGTCATAACTGAATGGCCACAACGATACGACGGATCAAGAACGCAAAGGAAGGTTTGCCTGACTGTAGCTGGTACATCTCGCTCTCTCTCTCTCTCTCCAACGATTACAATACAACAACCATATCTACCTCAGCACGTATGAACTGAACTGAACTTTATAATTTTCGATGTCAAATCATTATCCCCTAGACATCGATAGAGCTTGTTTATTATTGCTTATTGTTATTCCCACATTTTTAGGTTTATTATTGCTAACGTGTATTATCTATATATTTGTATTATTGGTATTGATTTGCTTATTTTACTAATAAACACTTTTGAATATAGTACCACCAGACTCCAACGGATTCTTCTTTCTCTGCTGGTTAGACACCCAGTTACGGGGTACGTAACATACCCAAATAAGTAAGATGATCTGTGACAACTTTAAATGGTAAATGTTTATAAATTGGAACTTGCATATTTAATGGTAATAATTCACTCTTATTAAAATTCAGTTTGTAACCAGAAAACCTACTAAACCGAGCAAGCAAGGACGAAATAGCCGGAATGGATCTCTCAGGGTCGGATATGTATAGTAACAAATCATCAGCATATAATGATAACTTATACTTCCCTTCCCCATGAGTAATACCCAAAATATTAGGTGATTCACGAATGGCTATAGCTAAAGGTTCCAAAACAATGTCAAATAGTAAAAGGCTTAAAGGACAGCCTTGCCTTGTACCACGGAATAACTGAAAAAAAGGAGTTATTTGATTATTAGTAAATACCGAAGCCAAGGATTTATAGTATATTATTTTAAAGCATAATCCAAATTTCGAACTAAAATTAAAATGCTGCAACGTATTAAATAAATATGGCCATTCAACTCTATCAAACGCTTTTTCAGCATCTAAGGAAATAACACATTCTGGTATTTTGGATGAAGGAGTATAAATAATATTAATTAATTTTCTGATATTAAAAGATGAATAAAGGTTTTTAATAAATCCAGTCTGATCTTCAGGGATAATTCGAGGTAATATATATTCTAATCTAGTGGCCAAAACTTTGCTAAAAATCTTAGTGTCCGTATTCAGCAAGGATATGGGCCGATAGGATACACGTTCAGTGGGGTCTTTATCTTTTTTAAGAATTAAAGAGATAGAGGCATCATAAAAAGATTGTGGCAATTTTCATAAAATTAACACATCTTTAAAAATTTTACAAAGCCAAGGGGAGAGTATAGAGAAAAAGGATTTTTTTTAAAATCTGCAGTATAACCATCCGGACCAGGGGCTTTACATGAATTCATTGAAAAAAATCGCTTCTTTTATTTCGATTTCCTTGATTGGTTTATCTAGAAATACATTATATTCTGTTGTTAATTTGGGGATATTAAATTTTCTTAAAAATTCATCCATTATAGAAGAATCCTCAGCAAATTCTGATTGTTATAAAGAATTGTAAAAATCTTGAAAGGCTTTATTTATCTCTTTATGATCAATCGTCAATGTGCCATCTCGTTTACGAATCTTAGTTATTTGTCGTTTAACCGTAGCAGTTTTCAATTGATTAGCCAATAGTTTGCCAGATTTATCTCCATGTACATAGAACTGGGTTCTAGATTTAATTAACTGATTTTCAATCGAAGAGGATAATAACAAACTATGCTCCATCTGAAGTACAACTCTTTCTTTATAAAGTTCGTTGCTGGGGGTCACTGAATAAATCTTATCAATTGCTTTAATTTTATCAACCAATGTTGATATTTCAAAATTAGTTCGTTTCCTAACTCCAGCAGAGTATGAAATTAACTGTCCACGAATAAATGCTTTAAAAGTGTCACATAAAGATCCACTAGAGATCTCTGCAGTAGATTCTGTTGAGAAACACAAATCAATTTGTTTTTTAAATAAAATTAAGAAAGTCTGAGTCCTGCAATAAAGGAGTTGAACATCCAAGATTTAGTGTTATAAGATGAATCCATTCTTTTAACAGATAGCTTCAAAGGGGCATGGTCAGAAATGGTAATATAATCATATTTACAATCAATAACATCGGTAAGTAAACGATGATCAATAAAGAAGTAGTCAGTTCTTGAATAATTATGATAAACATGAGAAAAGTATGAAAATTCTTTGTCATTGGGGTGTAACAAACGCCAAATTTCGGAAATTGTAGAATCAATCATAAAGGAATTAATAAGAGAGGCCGATTTTATTCGGAAGAGCTTGCGTGGGCTTAGATCTATCTATCGAAGGGTTTAAGCAGCTGTTAAAATCCCCACCCATCATCAGCATGTACTGATTCAAATTAGGAAAGGATGTAAATAGACACTTAAAAATTCAGGACAATCAGTGTTTGGAGCATAAACATCAACTAAAACAACTTTTTGATTAAAAAGTAAACCAGTAATAAGCAAAAATCTACCTTATGGGTCCGAAATTGTTTCATCATGTATAAAGGAGGTTGAAGAATCTATAAAAATGGAAACGCCTCTTACTTTGGCTTGGGAAATCGAGTGATACTGTTTACCTTCCAAAACCTGAAAAAAACGTTCACGATCCACCTTCTTCACATGAGTCTCTTGTACAAAGAAAATATTAGCATTCATTCTGTGGAATACTTTGAATATTTTTTTCCGTTTGATCGGATGATTTAAACCATTAGTATTCCCAGAAACAAAATTAATAATCTTATCCATATTGCCAATATTTATTACAATTAACACATAAGGTTAAAAAAAATGAACTCATGAATCCGGAAGAGGGAAGTAAGTTCAAGGAGGAACCGGAACTTCTGACAATGCAACCATTTTTGTAGTTTCGAGTTAGCCCATGAAGTATAGCTAAGTGTGCAGCAAGCAAAAAGAGAGATCCCCCTCCCTCCACCCTCAAAACCCCAGAAACAAAAGCCAAAAAGAGGCAAGCAGGCAATCTAATACTAAATTTACCCCATGTCTCAAGACGGCAACTCAACCACAAAAGTAAAAAAAGATAGAAACCTCCCATATTTTATGAAAGGGTTCGTATAACAAAGATTAAACTATAAAATTAGTATTATATATATAAAACAAAAGGATTAAAAAAAATAAAACGTTAAAACCCATAAATGAATAATATTGTATTAGTGTTTTAAAGGAAAGTCCTTAAACTCATTCAGACACGTCAAAACGGATGTGACGTATCCAAGCACTAAGGTCTTCGGGGAAAAGAAACGACATCTTAGAAAAGGTATTTATCATAAAAAAACTTAATATTTAAACGTTAAAAGTATTTAAAAAAGTGTATATAAACTTAAAAGAAAAACCTAATGAGTTACTTTCAGAGCTAACAGAATAATAATATTAAAAGAACGAACTGAGGAGAAACCAAAAAAAACGGACCTTTACCGTTGGTAAGAAATACACTGTTAACCATCACGTAAAAAATCATCAAATTATAAAGGATCCAAATCTATAGACTAATTATTACATTAGTCAACCCGTAGTAAAATAAAAGTACTATTCTTCAAGGAATCTTTGAGCATCCGTTGGAGATTTGAACAACCGATAGGTCCCATCTTTGAGAGTAACTCTCAATTATGCTGGAAGTAACAGAGCTTGCTTGCAGCCATCCTGATGAATTTCCGACATAACCGTTTTAAAAGCCATTCTTGCCCTTAAAACTTCGGAACTCTCGACTTCCAGAATACCAAATTTGAAATCATTAAAACTGATCATACCCTTTTTCCGGGCAGCCCGAATCAAACGCTCTTTGGTATGAGGGTAATGAATCCGGAGTATCACTGGTCGTGGTTTCGTACCTGAAGCTGGTTGAAAACGGGAAATGCGATGTGCACGGTCGATTATTGGAGGGGCATCCAGTACTTCTGAGCCGAAGACGTCCATTAAAAATTTAGAGCAAAATACAGTGAGATCACCGTTCTCAAAATTTTCCGGAAGCCCAATTATCCGGAGATTTTGTCTGCGAGAGCGGTTTTCAAGATCAGCGATTTTAGATTTATAACGATCCAGCAGTTGGGAAGTCGAAGCTTGCTGTTGTTGCAAAGTTAAAATTTTGCGATCTTTCTGGCGAGTGGCATTTTCAAGAGGTAAAATTCTTGCTTGTTGTTGTTGTGAATCCAGTGTAAGTGATTGAAGTTTTCCATCGTCTGTCTTTAAAATTTCATCGAACGTAGAAAGCTTTGAGGTTAATTTATTCTCCAGTTTTTCAAGTCTCTCGTCCATATTACGCAATTGCTTCCAGAGTTAACGGTTCTTTCGTCTGTTTCGATTCCTTTTGTTTAGACATTTTCAACGGGTTGAAAATGATTCAAACAGTTGAAAAAGATTTCGTAAGTATGAACCCCTTTAGAATAGGTATAAGCAGGTCAATTAGGGGGTGCTTGTAGGTAGAAAAAAATAAAAAGGATTGGAGCGAAGCCTAAAACGGTTTCACTCCATAAGCGCCATCTTGAGCTTCTCGTGTTGCGTGTTAATAACCTGAATAAATCAGTTTTCACGGAGTCCCGGCATTTTGGGGATGGGTTTCCTGGGCGTGCTGTGGAGCGTTGGTGATAGTATCGCCTCCCTAAAATATGAACCATATTCAGATTTAATTAGAAAGTGAATGTGGGTCATCTGTACATCATTTAAAATCAATTTGAAAAGGAATACAACGTGTGCTTATTTATTAGTTTTCATAGAAGGTACTCAAATATTTAGATGTTGTTCTCTGACTTCTGTAAGGGCTGATTTCCGTAACCAGGCATATCGCGGGGTAGCATCGAATATAATGTCTACAGGATCGGGAATAGAAGATCGCCTTCTATTGCCGAGGGGTGGCTGGTCAACTGAGGAGGTTCTGGTACAGCTGTGTGGCACTGCCGATCACGAAATGAATGGAACGACACAACGTAAGCTAAAATAACACAGGATCTTTTGAAAGGTTATGTAACGCCTTTCCAAAATTTGTATTCTTGTACTAATTATTGAGAAAGAATATTTTCTATTCTCAATATCTGCTGAAGTTTTTAGAGACCGTTGTGCAGCATTCGAAAAAAAAAATCCTCTCTTTTTCGCTGTTTCAGATGGTACAGCTTGGCAGATCGGAAAATATGGAATAAGGACGTCATTGACTGTAGCTCTCTGCTGTTTTACTGAGATCCAGTGTTGGGTGCAAATTGTCTGGTTTCTTTAACATTGAAATGAAGCTTGTCTAATTCAATACTGTGTTCCATCCGGCCCATTCCACACATTCATGCATTCTATCCCTACCTCGAGCTAATTCTTATCAGATACGAATGAGACACTTTCAGTTACCAGCATCAGGATGTTTTAAATGATAATTTTTATTTTATTATCAAACTAAAAGCGCGGATCTTTTACAAAATGTTGCCTGTTGTAAGACGTGTGCGAGCTGGAACTGAGTTCTACTGAGGGGAGAAAGTCTTAGACGATCTTACATTTCTCTTGATCGATTCCCGGATAAGCGGCCAAGGAGACAGTATCAACGTTTTCAACTCTGCCCTGAAGTTAGTTTGGGTCGCTGCATAAATACACGTATTTGTACAAGAACTCATGTTCGTGAGCAGAGTCCCGGTTTGAGCAGCGATATATCGGGCAGAGTAAAAGTCGCGATCAAAATACATGTTTAGGCTGGCGATAAAACTTGTCACTGCCAACGGCAACCAAAATAGCATGAAGCTGCCCGATACACAGAAGAGTAATATGATGCTCTGTTTCCTGTTCTCCATTTCCAGGTCACGTTCAATCTTACTCTTATGGGTTCGGAAGCTCCTCCGGGATTTGCTGGCCACTAAGATATGCCTGGCCGTCATCCCATTACATAGAAGTACTAAACCAAATGCACACAGCAGGTTTTGAAAGGATTTGAATCTGCTGAGCGCGACGAAGCTCGGAGAGTTGACGATGTTCAATTTCGGGCGAATACCCCACGAAATATTTCCAATTATTATTTGAGGCTGAAATGCAAACAAGAAGGGTATATTCTCCAAACAAAGCACCGCCAGTATTACTGCTGCCAGGATTCTGGCTGTCTTCACTCTGCAGTATTTTGTTTTAAACTTCTGACAACATATGGCAACATATCGATCACAGGTGAAGGCCACCGTGTACCACCGTGATAGTTCCAGAGTGACCGCCAGCACGTAGATCGTGGCTTTAAGGACTTCCGTATAATGCAGAAATGAACTCGACAGGCGGAATATTAAAATCTCATAGACAAGGACATTGATGAGAATGACCGATAGATCTGACACAGCCATCATCGTCATGTAGGCAGAGATGCATTTGGAAAGACCGCATTTTCCCCGGGACAGAATGATAATTGTTAACAAATTAGCTGCAACAGAGAAAAAAAAAACAACAACAGATAAAGACATCACTAAGGGAATCTTACAACTTATTTCTGAAATATGTTCGGATGTATTTCTGTTTAGTACGGTGGTCTGAGAGTGAGCATACGCAGGACGGAAAGGCACTTCGCAGTGTGATCTTCACCAGCTGGAAACGGGCTGAAAACAGCACGTGTAATTTACTGGGAGCCTGGGTAATGTGCCGCCCTGCTGGAGGGTAAACCAGGTTACCATTGCATGGCGAATGGTAGGTTGTGAGGTGCTCCGCATAAAAGAAACGGAGCTGTAAATACAGATCCGTCATTCATTTAAAGTAAAACACTGGGTAAACCGGGTGGCACAGAGATCATTTTGCAGATCGGCCGTCACAAATCAGGACTCTGAGCGCTGGGGTTGAGTTATTGAGTTGGAGTTGTACAATACGCAATTGAAGCCGAATTCGTAGTATTGTTTACAATTCTACTCACCTTAGTACGGGAATTTTTTCAAAATTCGTGACAGAGTTCAAAATATTTATAAAGATACTGACGGGAATGAGGAATCTTTGTATCCATTAGGGGTATAATTCGTGTGAATGCATTTCAGCCTTTTCCTCTCAGATTGTGTGAAAGTATTTTGAACGATCATAGGATTAGCGTGAAAGTTGAAATGCTTCGGGGGTAATCTGAGAGAGGTTATTTACTCAGAGGTTGCTGCGAGTGTGGAAACAGCTCCCTGCGGAGCGGACGGTGCGGGATCTGTTGTACCACGTAAGATACGCTTGTAAAGGGCCAAGGTGCGAGGGAGGTAGGGGAATATTAGTCAGGTGCCAGTAGATATGACAACAGAGGTTCAGGTCGCCATGGCAGGCCGAATGGCCGCTTTATGTGTTGTACACTTTTACTCTCCGACAAGCACAATGGAAAATACATTACCTCCTGAGCGAAACACTACTGCTATTTCAGCGATGGCATCCCTCCGTTCCCTTTGCACCGGACATGAGGAGACGGCCTCCTGTGTCCAGAGAAAAGTCTCTTCACCGGCCGTGTGGACAGGGAACGATACAGCGCCTATTGAGCAGCTTGTACAATGGACACATTGTGGCGCATCTTCAGATCATCCTTCATAAAAAATAACAATGTCCTGCCGAAGGTCAGTAGCTGTTAGACAATGTATTAATACGACTTACCGGGTAAACCAAACACCGCTAGAACAGGGTAACAAACGTCTTTCACTTGTAGGATCGCCGGTCGACTCATGTTCGATTGCTTGAATGATCTCCCGTTGTGCAGTTCACATCAGCGTGTGACTCGGACCGCGACACCCTGCTAATTTATAGGGAACACGAATTCTCCGTCACGGGTAGGCGGGTTGTGCAATGAATGACGTTACTTACAGCCATGAACAAACAAGGGTTGATGTTCCGCTCCGGTGCCACCTGTTCCCCAGCTGATGGACTGAGCAGCTGGATCATGAAGCTCCTTCATTCACATTCCACAACAGAACCCCCCCACCCCCGAGGGAGTGACGTCAGCGCTCCCCTCGCCCGCGGAGAGCATCGCTCCAGGAGGGTCCTTTCCTTGTCCCACAGTAACTCAGTGAAGAGGTCCCGCTCCGTTCCGTAACTGCATTTGTTACACAGCGTTCTGCTGATTCCCACTGACTATAACATTACTGATGCTGCGCTTGCCTTTACTTTTCACAGAATAATCCTTCAATAACCTTTCTCATCACGTGTCCAGTCTAATGTCAACCCGTCAGTCTCTGTCTAACCTTACAGGCTGTGATTCCTTCCTGAATGTGACGGTCAAAGTTTTGGTGCATGTTCGCAGTATTTTCTCTGAAATTGGGGCAACAAAGCCACAAGAGATACAGTATGATAAAAGTGAAAGGTTTAACTGTACCCAATTTAAAGATTTAAAGCATACCCGAGGGGCAACCTCTTTACCCAGAGGGTGGTACATATATTGGACGAACTGCCAGTTGGATGTACCGAAGACAGGATATTTCAAAACCAGGAACATGGACCAGAAGAGCACAGGAATTAAATTGGTGATAAGATGCCCCAATAAACCAATTCCTACCGCCTGCAGGTGTCCATATCCGCCCTGTTTTTGCATATCCCTTTCTGAGAACATCTGGAAGTCCTTTACTATAATTGCCTCCACTGCCATTGCAGCTTGTGGATTGCCGGCACCCAAGCGCTCCCCGTGTGAAAGAAAAAAATCACCCGCACATCTACTTTGAAATCACCCGTTTTCATTTTAGTCTTCCGGGATCAGGCGTTTCCACACCGGAGAGAGACGGTACCGGCCGTCTGCTTTATCTGGGCCCCTCATACGCTGATGAGCTTCAATCTGCTCTCCACCCAGCCTCCGCCAATCCATAGGACACAACCCACGTTTTCCACCCTCTCCTGATGACACACGCCCGCTAATGCAAGCAGCACCCTGGTAAATCTCTGCACCTTCTCTGCAGCAGCATCTTTCCAACAGCGGGGGACCAGACTGGGTTCGGTTTCCAGACATGGCCTCAGTAGACATTTAATATGCAGCAGCCTACAAGTGTGCTGCAGGCTCGACCGTCGTCTGAGTCGGCAGAGTCACAGTGGTGATCTTGAGGCTTAAGATCTCCGCGGCTCCAGTCAGAGAACGCTAAAGAAAAGCAGAGTTATAGGTAATTCTGTGAAACGCCTATATAGAGTGGACGGAGGGGATGCTTCCAATGGTGGGAGAGTCTCAGAACAAAGCGCACACTCTCAGAATAGAGAGGCGTCCTGCTAGAACTGAGACAGTGAGGAACCTCTTGCCTCAGAGAATGGTGAATCTGTGTAATTTGTTACCTAAGACAGTTGTTCAGGTCAAGTCTTTATGCATATTTAAGGCAGAAGCTGATTGATTTTAACTGGTCAGGGCATGAAGGGATACGGAGAGAAGGCCGGAGATTGGGGCTGAGAGGAAAATTGGATCAGCCACGATGAAATGGCGGAACAAACTGGATGAACTAACTGGACAAATTCCGCTCCTATATCTTATGCTCTTATGGTCTTATAATATCGCGACGCTGGAAATCAGTTCCTCAAATGATACGGACAAGCTTTCTGTCACCACCCTTTCAATCTTTTCAGCCACTTTGTCGGAGATATGGGCTCGGTCCCCAAAATCCGACGGCACAACAACATTGTTCAAGGGCTTTCCATCCAGAGTAACTTGTCCCTTTGCTTTTGGCCTCCCAAACTGCAGCACTTTACACGCTGGCCCATTACGGATCCCTGTGAAACACCTCCCGCTGTGGAATTTCAGCCGGAATAAATTCCATCCACCGCTATTCATTGTCCTCGACGAGGATCCAATTCTGAATCCAAAACGCCAACTCACAGTGGATCCTTTGCAGCTTAAACTTCTGGAGGATCCTCCCATGAGGCTTCCCCTCTCTCTAGCTCCCGCTAAAAACCCCGAGTCTTACCAGTGTCTCTCACGAATCGATCTCTGCCTAGCTTTCTCTAGACTCTTCTCCCTTTCCACCAACCTGATTGGCTAACGCACCATTCCTAAGTTGAATATCACAGCCCCCTTGTATTTAACTGAAACCCAAACACTCCAGCAGAACACACCATTCTACACAAAACTACAAAATGAAATACCCTACAGCATTAACAGTAGAACATGTGTCTTATCGAAGGCGTTACATAGATCTGAAAAACCTTTTGTTAGACTCCTCAATATTGTTAAAAATAGAAATATAGAAAACCTACAGCACAATACAGGCCATTCCGCCCGCAAAGTTATGCCGAACACGTCCGTGCCTTAGAAATTACTAGGCTTATACATAGCCGTCTATTTTAGTAAGCTCCATGTACCTATCTAAAAGCCTCTTAAAAGACCCAATCGTATCCGCCTCCACCACCGATGCCAGCAGTCCATTCCACGCACTCACCACTCTCCGCGTAAAAATCATACTCCTCTGTACCTGCTCCCCAGCACCTTAAACCTGTGTCCTCTTGTGGCAACCATTTCAGCCCTGGGAAAAAGCCGCTGACTATCCACATGATCAATGCCTCTCATTATCTAACAGGTCACCTCTCATCCTCCTTCGCTCCAAGAGAAAAGGCCGAGTTCACTCAACCTATTCTCATAAGGCATGCTCCCCAATCCAGGGAACATCTTTGTAATTGTCCTCGGCACCCTTTCTATGGCTTCCACATCCTTCCTGTAGTTAGGCGACCAAAACTGAGCACAGTACTCGAAGTTATTGTTGGTTAGCTTTCCTTCATATTTCATACTTCCCCTTATGACGTTTTATTTACCTTCAGGTGATTTTTTAAAAAATTACAATCCCCTAACTAAAATTTCTGGATGAGCCTTCCATGCGGTACTTTGTCAAAGACCACACTGAAATCAGAAGAGCTCAAGCCAGTGTGGATTGGGTTTAGATGCCGTATTGTAGGAAAATAATGTGGGACTTGAGAGGTTAATGGGTTGCTATAAGTTCCCACTGAGCAGGTGGTATTTGGTGGGGTAGTGGGTTGTTAATGTAGCAGAATGGATGGCGTCGGGCCAGGAAATGCAACAATGCAATCGGTCCCAGCTCGTCAACCGCAACGCGTCCTATATTGTTCTGTGGTGACTGTACCACGTAGGCATGTAGAGGCATTGTACAGGATGTCATTGTTCTAAGAAGTCAGCATGAACTTGCAGAGTGTAAGGGGATATATATATAAGGGGCCAGGGGCTGTGAGGTGCAGCAGAAGACAGGCAGAAGACAGGGAGAGGACGATATGCAGTCCGTGGAGAAGGACAACAACTAGCAAGACCAGAAGGAACCCCAGGTGGGGACGAAACATCCCAGGTGAAGACCGCGTTCGCTGGCGTGGGTGCTTCATCACACCTGTTCCTGGCCCCGTATGAGTCGTGTGGGAGTGGGATTAACCACACGTTGATAAGTATTGCTTGTATCGGGAAAAGGGCAGTTGCACAGCCGTGGGTAGTTAAGCTAAGCCGCTTTCCGCAATGAAGTGTCATTTATGCTAATATTTTACCTTACCAATAAACAAGTGTAATCTGGTGATCTGGTGTACAGTCTCATTCTTGTCGTGGATACATTTTCTCTGATACCACGGTCCTGCTTGGTCGGATAACTTTCCGTCCATAACAGATGCTCAGCCGCGAAACCTACAAGAGTGAAAGATTGAACGTGCACAATACGTTATGCTCCTGTTAGAATAAAAGGTTTTGGCGAATTCGTATCTTCGAGGGATGGTAAGGCCTTGGTTAAGAAGAAGTAAGGAGACGTATGGCCAGTTGGGACCAAATGAGTCACTCGAGACATATAGGAAATGCATGAAATAATTAAGAGAGAAATAAGAGCTAGAGAAGGCTTGAGCCTTCCCGGGAACACGGGTTAAAGGACATTCCCCGGAGATTCGACAGTCACATGAAGATCATAGTGAATGCAAAGGACGAGAATCGTAGCGATCACAGAAGTCAGCTACGGATGGAAGCCAAAACAGACGGGGAAGGTGTTAGAGATTTGTTGCGTCTCTATTTGCTCGGAAGACAGGCACATGGACAAAATGGGTGAAAACAATAGTGAGGTCGTGCACGATACGGATTATGGGGGATGATTGCAGACCTTCTGCTCGCCCCAGAATAGAAACGACGCTGAGGCTTTGGCGACGGTGCGGACGAGGTTTGCCGCCTGGTTTAGAGGACGTGTGCTCTCTTTGGAAGCTGGGCAAACGTGTTGTTTCCTTTGGAGCAGCGATACCTGACAGAGGTTTATATGATTGCGGGATGCAAAGATGGAGCAGAAAGGCGGATCTTTATCCCAGGGTAGAACTCTCTGATACCAGAGGGCATGCCGGGAAGATGAGAGGGGATAGGTTGAAAGGGGATGTGAGGGTTAAAGCTTTTTTACTCAGATAATACGCTGCCCGGTATGGTGGCAGAGGCAACTGCATTAGAGGCTTTTAAGAGACGTTTTGAAAAGGCACATGAATATGAGGAAGGTCAGATATGGACTTTTTGCATGGAGGAGGAATTCATTCCTGAGTTAGTTATTTACCGTTTAGCAGCTTCGGCACAACGCTGTGGGCCATGGTGCCTGTCCCTGAACGATACTGTTCTGTGTACTATGTTCTATGAGGAGATGTTTGCTGACTTGAGGCAAGTTCTGGCAGATAGATGCCGGATCCTGACAGGGTGTCACCTCCGCATTTGTGAGAGGCTAGTGCGGAAATTGCAGGGGCGACGGCAGAGATAGTTCCGATCCCAAGGGTAAGGTGCTGGGAGGATGGTTAATGTTGTTTCGATGTTCAGGAAAATCTCTACGAAGGAGC
Source organism: Hemitrygon akajei (assembly GCF_048418815.1). Classification (NCBI taxonomy): domain Eukaryota; kingdom Metazoa; phylum Chordata; class Chondrichthyes; order Myliobatiformes; family Dasyatidae; genus Hemitrygon; species Hemitrygon akajei. Next base: position 750,669 of record NW_027331975.1, on the reverse strand, counting down.
AGGGAAGCCAGAGGCTGGTGAGCCTGACGTCAGTCGTGGTTAAATTATTGAAAGGCGTTCTAAGGGTCAGGATATCTACGAATCTCGATTTAATTGGTAATATATTTTACGGTATGTGCAGATATACCCGGATTCAGAGCGTAGCGGACAGCGAAGTAGGTTATCAAACCTTGTAGCATGAGTGGACCAGTTTGAAAAAAAAAACATGGCCTGAAGCGTGGCGGGTGGAATTTAATGCAGACAAGGGTGAGGTAGATACGTAGAAAACGTACAGCACAAAACAGTCCCTTCGGCCCACAATGCTGTGCCGAACAGACACTTACTTTGGAGGTTTTGCATTTTGGGAGGACCGACCAGTGACACAGAGAATGGCGGGGAAATGAGGCGTGCGCACGGGACAGAGGCATCTGAGATGACATTTCCATAATTACTAGAGAAGGCTGTAGAGAGGGTCGTACGGAAAGATCTTGGCACACGGCCGTTCATACAGTCAAAGTACTGTGTACATAAATAGTAATGTTACGTTTCAGTTGTATAACAGCACACAAAACTGCTCACACCTCCTTTAGCTCTGAAGTCTCTCTTAATTGCTTCATCCATTTCCTACCGTTTGGGGCTCTGGTCGCCGATCCACAGGAAAGATATAATGTCCAAACCCAGAGAGGATGTAAGTAAAGAGAGAACACTGCCTGATTAGCGTTTTTAAAACAATTTATTGATTTTGTATTTTCCTGTAACTCTGTATCTTTGCCCTGCACTGCAACTGAAAAAGAAATCAGTATTATAGAAGACACTCATGTTGAAACAGATTCCGCATGTTTAAAGGCGGGTTGCAATGTGGTTTTTTTTCACACTGACGGTGATGTGTGCCTGGAATTTTGCAGATGCGACAGAGGCTATTTGATACCACATGCGTGGGCGGACAATGGAGGCATGTGCCCCTTGTGCGTGCAGATAGAATTGGAATCAATGAGGCATAAAATCCCCACTTCCATTGGTTCAGGACAACACGGTGAGGAAACGGGTCTGTTCCCGTGCTGAACCGGAATGACCACAGCTGGACTACTGTCTGAATCTCCGTTCGACCTTCTCAGGAAGGACGTGACTGACGTAGGAAGGCGCAGTTTTCATTCAGGACTGTTGTGGCCGGGACTGGAGCGCTCGGGACAGGAGGAGACTGGATAGTGACTCGGAACTGATCCCAGAACTCAGGGTCATGCAAAGCCGAATCTTCTCTGCCCCACCACAGGTCCCCCTGTCACGATGCAATTGCCAGGTATTGTAAAGGGTGACCAAGTACACAGACTCTTCCTACTCGAAACCGCTCGACGTAATGCAAAAACCCCGTCATTGTGTGTTCAGTCTGAGAGACGGCGCCTGCCCGACGTAATGAGGTCAGTGTAAGCCGATTGGTTTTCGGTTTCGTCGAAATGGAAGTAAAGGTCTGCGGATTTTTGTCAACACTTGAAACGACTCGGCAACGTGTTCTTCACAAGATCCAACACGTTTACAGTGACTGTGCACTGATCCCGGACAATCCGGCCGGGATTAACAGTTGGAAGATCAAGCGGTGAATGTCAGGAATACCCGGACTGCAGTCGCTGTGGTCGCGTCGAGGTTATTCTCCGTGCGCGGCCGGAGTAATGAACTGAATCACCGAGGTGAACGGATATTTCACCGCGCTGATCACCTGCTCCCTGAATTTCGACTAAGTGACCGCGTAAATAAATGTGTTCGTGCAGCAGCTGAAATTCTTCAGCAAGGCTCCGACGAGGTGAAAGATCCATTCAGAATCATTGAAATTGAATCGTAATCCTGAGATCTCATAATACATGAAATTTAACACCCACGTCAGCCACAGGAGGATGAAACTGCCGGAGAGGGTGAAGAGTAAAATCACAGACCTCCTCCGGCTCTCCATCTCGGGGTCCCTGCTGTTCTCCCCCTTGCTCTGACCCCTCAGCCCCTTACGGACACGACTGGCCACAACAATGTGCCTGACCGTCTGAGCGTTGAGCAGCAGAATCACAGCGAAAGGTATGGACGGATTTAAAACTATGTCGACCCAGTCGTATACTATCCACCCGAGGTCAGTGAAAGTGTTAGCCCTGAGTTCACAGAACCACGATACATTGTTGATTATCTGTCTGGGTTCCCAGAGAAAGTAGCGGGGAACGCTTCTCAGAAAGGACAACACGCCGGTTGTTGTGAGAACCACAACCGCAGTTTTCCCGGTGCAATATTTTGTTTTCAGCTTCTGACAGCAGATGGCGACAAAGCGATCAAAAGTGAAGGTCACGGTGAACCAGACAGAATAATAGGTGGCTGTCTGCCTCAGTACTTCGAAAACGCTGCACACAGGGATAATGTTCAGAAAAATCCACGAGTGATAATTATACCTGTATATGATCTGACGCAAAATAACCTCGATTACAATGGTCAATAGATCCCCTGCTGCCATGGCCACCAGGTAGCGAGTGGTGCAGGTAGAGAGGCCGCACTTTCCCCGGGACAGGATCACAATCGCCACTAAATTCACTGCAGAGAGTGTGGGGGAGAGGAGAGAGAGAGAGAGAGAGAGGGAGAGAGAGAGAGAGAGAGAGAGAGAGAGAGAGAGAGAGAGAGAGAGGAGAGAGAGAGAGAGAGAGAGAGAGAGAGAGAGAGAGAGAGAGGAGAGAGGAGAGAGAGAGAGAGAGAGAGAGAGAGAGAGAGAGAGAGAGAGAGATGAGAGAGAGAGAGAGAGAGAGAGAACAGAAATTAGTCATTATTGAACATATTCTCTTGGAATGAACACAGAATTGGTTTTCAGACAAATCTCAGGAGTGCTCGAATCGGCGAAAAGGCTGATTGTCTAAAAAAACGTCACGGGTCACATTATCTTTAACCTGCCTTCTTCAGAGTGGAGACAAGACGATGCGTGGGTGATCCTCGGGAATAACAACGATCGGAACTAATACCGATTCCAGTCGCTGACGCGACCATTTTGACAAATTTTAACCGTGACTAACCGGGCCTCTGGAAACTCAGCAGCGAACCGGGCCGGAAAGGGATCTAGATGCAAACAAACCCACAGATTTCTGGAGGAAACACTCGTACGGTTCAAAGGGGATGTAGCAACAACTCAGTGATCAGATGCTGAGTGCCAAGCAATGGATTAGTTCCACGGCGCAGTTCAATTCGTTAGCACAGGTCAGTAGATCCGTGGACACATATTCCTGTGCTCAGATCCAACTACTGACCAGCAGGCAGTGGGTCGGACTGTGACAGACTCCAGGGGGAACCGTGAAACACAGGACTAGCTGTTCAATCAGATCAGTAACTCAGAAACAGTGAACTTCGCAAGATAACCTCTCCCACTCACATCTCTCCGGGGAGCTACCGGACCCAAGCCCGGGACAACTCCAGAAGGCGCTTCCACTCAAAATCTTCTCGTCACGCCTTCGCAGAGAGCGGCCTATCCCCAGCTCAGGGGAAAGTCCGACAACGGCATCTCTCACAGTCACCGCCTGCCGTAGAACTGTCTGGTAAAAATACTGGGAGAGGTCTGGAAACGTTGCCATTAAATCCCTCCTCATCACACCTTCCTCGGGAGGCCCCTGTCCCCAGCACTGCCTCAACTCTGGAAAAGGTGGCATTAAAAAAAAAAACAGTCACATCCTTCCCGGAGATCTAACTGTGATCACCAAGTGGGAAGCTCGTAAAATTCCCATAAGCAGGTTCACAGCGGTCAACACACAGAAATACCAAACACAAATTGCTCCGCTCACTCACCAGGAACTCCGATGACGGCAATGAACACGTTCGATACTTTATAGACAGCCAAGAACCTATCCAACAATGCAGGCATCCTCTCTGGCCGGTGATTTGTCCCCGTGTACCACAGGCGATCTCCCGGAATGAGGTGCTACGGCAGCACATGCCCGCGGTATTAATACCAATTTGCGACTCCACAGGGACCGAGTTCAACACATTTAAAATTACAGATATTTAAATTATTTTCGAACCGATTATGTCACACAAGTGCAATCCCCGCGGTACATCACTATAGTTAATTTAGTGAATTAATTATGAAACTGCAAACAATGGAAATTATGATGGTACTCAGTGTTGTAAATAGCGAGTGGCATTTTCCCAGCAAATGGGATGACTTTCCCCATTGATTGGTGGTATCAGTGGTATACCACCAACAGAACCACCTCAACACCTAATATTATGTCGGTGCCAATCTTGGCCATCCGTTCAGGAGACCGACTGTATTTAGGAGAAACATTCCTCAGATTTCACTCCGGATTATCAGTGACCATCCTCAGATCTCACTCTCGATTCCCAGTAACTGTCCTCAGCTTGTTTGGGTTCGGGTGAAATGTACCAGACTTTGTCCTGGGTGTGGAACATGTCTACGTTGGTCGCCATTGAGAGAAATGTTTGCTCTGTGGAAGGAAATCTTGCTGCCTTCTATTTCTCTGACACGTACCGAGAATTGAGAAAGGTAAACACAGGAGCCGGCCCTTCGGTCCACAGTGTCCGCGCGAACCATATCGCCACACTGAACGGATGTAATCTCCCAGCCGCTGATCCTTCTCCCTACACCCCCTGCCCGTACACGTTTCAACTCTCACAACAGTAACCTTGGGCTTCTGCCGTCTCTCATCTCAGAAGCTTTTCGACCATCTGTGCGAATTAGTTGGAACCAACATCAGCGTCTGAACCATCAAAGGCGTCGCATCATTTACAGTAAAGGAACCACTCGCCAGTCTCAAAATTATTGAAATGTGTTATGCGATTGTAACTTGTGAAATCGTGTTGTATCACCCATTCTGAGTGCTTTTGAGAGGGTAAATGTAGGCAGGATATTTTTCCTGTGAGGTTGGGTACAACCAGAAAAGGAGGTCACATGTTTAGGGTAAAAAAGGTAAAATTTCAGGGGAATCTGAGGGCAAGTTGGTCACTCTGAAGGCGGCGCGACAGCTGCCGGTGGAATTGGTGGATGTGGGTTTGGCTGAATTGAAGAGAAGTTTGGATAAGCACATGGATGAAGGGTCTGGTTGGGCTACGGTCCAAGTCCAGTCTTGGGACTCGGTACGGTGGAAAGGAGCAAAAGCGTCGGTTTCTTTATTGTCGTGTTCTGTGACTCTGAATAACGGGAGCTGGTAGGGAACCGGTTGGGTCTGTTGTCGAGAAGGAGCGTTTATGACGTGGAATGGCTGCTGTTGTATCTCCCTCTCTCATTCATACAAATTAACCCAGACACACTCGCTCACACAAATACACACACAGACGTGAGCACAAACACACGGACTCATCACACACACACAGCATAGACACAGATAACCACACAAAGACACATACACATCTCCGAACACAGACACAGTTCGACATACACACATAGACACTCAGAGACACACGCGCTCACTCACAATGGCTAAGAAAACACACAGAGAGACACATGCACGCACAAACTTACAAACGCGCACAGAAACTCAGATGCGCGCCCACATACACACCGTGCACACGCACACACGCACACGTATATCAACGGGCACCAGCATAAACACACGAACATGCAGACACACATACATCGAGATACGCACACTAACACGCACTGGAATACACCATCGCACAGTCACAGAGCGCAACACAGACACAGAAACACACGCGCAAACACAGACACACAGAGAAACATAAAAGAAACTGAAAAGACAAACACAGACAGGATGAGACACACAACGAAAACAAACGCAGACCCACAAACACACACACACACACATGCGCACACGTCCACACACAGTCCCGCTTACTAACAGCTACACACAGACACAACCAAACACACAAAGGCAGACACAGAAACACACACACACACACTGATTCCCAGACAAAAAAACACCCAGCCACAAATACTTACAAAAATAAAGCGACACACGCATGTGCACAACACACTGATACGCACACCTACTTAGAAACACAGATAGAAACACACACGTACACATACAGCTACACTTTCACATTTGCCTCTCCAGACCTCCACGGATTCTGTGTTGTTACATGAATCTCCCCTTGTAATAATGGTCAGTGAAGCACAGGGAATCAGCCATTTGCCCACAAGTAACTTTATTGCCTCCAGTAAAAATCACGTGGCTTCGCAAACTATCTCCCTGTGTGCACCCTACTCGAATTCCCGACCCTCGCAGAGCAATCTCTGAAGAAACAGGCTATTGCCCGGGAAAGGAGCCTGCGCAGGCCACGCGTTCCTCGTGGGGTCCCCCCTTATCCACAATGCTTCATCTCTGGTGTCTTGAGGCTCATCGGCCCTACTCTTCCTGCGGTCCGAATTAACTAAACTGGTGCATCTCCATCCCAAGGTCACCTGACCTACCTGGGTCACCTTCGTACTGGTCATTGTACAGGGTCATTGTACAGCATTGTTTCGTGGTACTGTCCACTCCAGCCTTGTGTATCTGTGTCTTTCAACTCTGACTGGTCCAAACAATATATACGTGGCCTATCAGCGGTTATAACTGGAGCAAAAACCGTGAGCTCAGTAGCAGGCAAGGTTCAGGCAGAGAAGGGAAACACTCCCTCGCAGAGCGGTCATCGACTGAATGATCTGAGGCAGAGTGGTAGACCTTTGACTCATTCGGGCTTCAGCGATAACGGGTACGTTAGCTGTGAGGAATAGAAACCAGAAGTATGTCTATGAGACCGGTGTTCTGTACTGGGTGTCAGGTGTGAGATGTCCAGGAGACACAGCTCCTTAGGGACCACGTTTGGGAACTGGAGATGCAGCTCGATTACTTTCGTCTGGTCAGGGAGAGTGAGGAGGTGATGGAAAGAAGCTATAGGCAGGGCCCTGGCGAGACCGATAAGTGGGTAACAGTCTGGAGAGGGAAGGGCAGGAGTCAGAGGCTAGAGAGTACCCCTGTGGCTATACACTTTGATAATAAGTACTCCTGTTTGAGTACCGTTGGGGGGATGGCCTACCTGGGGGTAGCAACAGTGGCCATTTGACTCAGAAAGGTAGGGAAAGGAATAGAAAGGCAGTCGTGATTGGGTACTCTATAGTTGGGGGTGTGGGGGGGGAGGCAGACGGGCGATTCTTTGCACTCAGGAAAGAAACTCGGATGGTAGTTTGCCTCCCAGGTGCCAGGCTCCGCGAAGTTTCTGATCGCGTCTACGATATCCTGAGCTGGGAAGGAGAACAGCCAGAGGTCGTGGTACATACTGGTACCAACGACACAGGCAGGAAAGGGGAGGATGTTCTGAAAGCACACAAGAAAGAGTTAAGATGGAAGTTGAGAAGCAGGAGCACAAAGGTAGTCGCCTGTGCTACGCCATAGTGAGTATAGAAATAGAGTGAGGAGGAGGATAAATGCGAGGCTGAGGGATTGGAGCAAGAGGCAGGGATTCAGATTTCTGGATCACTGGCACCTTTTTTGGGGCAGGAGTGACCAGTACAAAAAGGACGGGTTGCATTTGAATCCCAGGGGGACCAATAACCTGGCAGGGAGGTTTGCCAAGGTTATTGAGGCGAGTTTGAACTGGGATTAATTGGGGGTGGGAGCAAACTGAAGAGTCGAAAGAAGGGGCTGTTGGCTCACATAGAGGAAGTTTTGAGACAGTGCGAGAGGGAGGATAGCCAGCTGATCGAGAAGGGACGCGCTCAGATTGATGGTCTGAGATGTGCCTATTTGAATGCAAGTCGCATCATAAACAAAGCGGTTGAGCTTTGGCCGTGGATCAATACTTGGAGCTGTGATGTTGTGGCCATGACAGAGACTTCAGATTTTACATTTAGATTTAGGTTTTTTTCAGAAAGGACAGGAAGGGAAGCAAAGGACGTGGGGCATGGCACTGTTGATCAGAGATAGTGATACGGCCGTAGAAAAGGAGGAAGACATGGAGGAATTGTCTACGAAGTCTCTGTGGCTGGACGTTAGAAACAGGAAAGGGTCTGTTACCTTACTGGGTGTTTTTTATAGACCACCCATCAGTAACAGGAACATCGAGGAGCAGATCGGGCGACAGATTCTGGAAAGGAGTAGTAGTAACAGGATTGTCGTGGTGGGAGATTTTAATTTCCCAAATATGGATTGGCAAGACCCTAGAGTGAGGGGTTCAGATGGGGTGGAGTTTGTTAGGTGTGTTCAAGAAGGTTTCTTGACACGATATGTAGATAAGTCTACAATAGGGAAGGCTGTACTTGATCTGGTATCGGAAAATGGACCGAGTCAGGTGTCAGATCTCTCAGTGGGAGAGCATTTTGGAGATAAAGATCACAACTCTATCTCCTTTGCCATAACATTGGAGAGCGATAGGAGCAGACAAATTAGGAAAGCGTTTAACTGAAGTAAGGGGAACTATAAACCGATCAAGCAAAACTTGAAAGCATAAATTGGGAACAGTGTCATCATCCGGTCCGTGAAGACCACATTCCGGTTCACGGTCCGGTCCATCGTTATTCAGGGTTTTCAGGTATTCCCTCATTCTGTTTGGTGCTCTAATCGAGACAACTGAATCTCAGTTTGGGCTGGATACATAAATAGCTCCTGGGTTCAGCTTCATGTGCTGGATTGTTCCCTTTCGATCCCCTTCCTTCTGAAGCCTTGCCTGCAACCTCGTCTGTATCGCTGCCAAGTTCTACTGCGAGAGCAAGACCGGTGCCTTGAAGTGTCTCGATGAGGAACTGTTTATTGTGGTTTGGAACTGTATCTTTCTGTCCATGCATTCGCCGAGTAGGTTCAGCCGTTTGCCGTACCTTGAGTTGGAAACCTATCTCTGTGTCCTCGCCTGCGCTAGGTAGGTCCGGCTGTTTGCCGCTACCTTCTGTTGGGAACTGTCTCTCTGTGTTCTGTGTACAAGTCCTTTCGTGAGTTTTATAAATTACTTGGGTGAGGAAGTGGAGGGATGGATTCGCAAGTTTGCTGATGACACAAAGGTCGTGGGTGTTATGGATAGTCTGGAGGGCTGTCAGAGGTTACAGCGGGACATTGATAGGATGCAAAACTGGACTGAGAATTACCAGATGGAGCTCAACCCAGATAAGTGTAACGTGGTTCAGTTTGGTAGGTCAAATATGATGATAAATAGCATTAATGGTTAGTATATTGGCAGTGTGGAGGATCAGCGGGATATTGTGGTCCGAGTCCATAGAACAGTCAATGCTGCTGCGCAGGTTGACTGTGGTTAAGAAGGCGTACGGTGCATTGGCCTTCATCAACGGTGGGATTGAGTTTAAGAGCCGACAGGTAATGTTACAGCTATTTAAGACTCTGGTCAGACCCAACCTGGAGTACTGTGCTCAGTTCTAGTCACCTCACACCAGGAAAGATGTGAAAACTATAGGAAAGGTGAAGGGGAGGTTTACCAGGTTGTTGCCTGGATTGGCATTCCTTACAGGAATAGGTTGAGTGAACGTGGCCTTTTCTCCTTGGAGCGGTGGAGGATGAGAGGTGTATAAGATGATGAGAGGCATTGATCGTGTGGATAGTCAGAGGCTTTTTCCCAGGGCTGAAATGGCTAGCACGAGAGGGCACAAGTTTTAAGGTGCTGGGGAGTAGGTACAGAGGAGATGTCAGGGGTAAAATTTTACGCAGAGATTGATGGTGGAACCGGATGCTATAGGATCTTTTAAGAGACTCTTGGATAGGTACATGGAGCTTACAAAGATAGAGGGCTGCAGATAACCTGAGGTAATTTGTAAAGTCAGTACGTGTTCGGCACAGCTTGTGGGACGAAGGGCCTGGACTGTGCTGTAGTTTTTTTTCTCTGTTGTCCTCCTCCGGTGGGGTTTCAAAGTCGAAGTCCAAGTTCGTTTATTTTTGAGTTCGTCTCCTCGCAGGCAGCCACAAAATAAAGAAGTAAAAAGACGGACGAACACGGAAAGAGCAAAGAGAAAGACACACAACCCGGGCAAACAGCAAAAATAAGCAAATATCTGAAGATCCCGAGCGTCCGTCGCCACGGAGCTGTGATCACGGTAATCTGAGTTCAGCCCAGGGACGAGTAAACCTGGTGGAGCGGCGAGCTGAGCCGGCGCGCCCCTCGTCACCGGTCCCGAAACCCTGACCTCTTCCATCGATTGAATCATTCAAACCTTGGGCCGTCCCTCCCTCTCGGAAACCCACTCCCAGCTCCCGGGCCTGGATCACGGCGACCCGATTTCTAATCCTGGCCGACACTTGACACGATTGTTCCTGTTCTCGCTCCCGGTCTCTGCAGCTTCCACGCTGTTTCGGCTCTGCTCCCCACTGTCCTGCCGTGAATCCTATCGTGGAGAGGACTTTCGATTTGAAACTATCACGTGATGAATCTTCGTCAGTCGGAAGATTTGGCACCATGAATCCTGATCACGGCAATGTCCGCACAGAGAGGCGTTACAAATTTATGAGGGGTGCGGGCGGAGGATGAGCTGACGGAGACGGGGGAGATGTTGGCCAAGGACGCAGTAGTGGACACGTGGAGGTGTGTAGGGGAGGGGGGTGGCGAAGGCGGTGTGAGGTGTAGGGGAAGGAGGGGGATGAGCAGAGAGGCGGCTAGGATTCCGGGAAGTGTGGAGGAGCTAAAGAGGCAGGAGAGGTTTCGTTGAGGTATGGAGGAGGGAGTGGTTAACGGAAGTGGGGTAGGCAGTTGGGGAGGAAGGGGTGACAGGGTAGGAATGAGTTTAGTGGAGGGAAGGGTGACGTAGATCGAGAAACTGTAGGTAACTAAGGAAGTGATGAGCGCCCTGAAGAGGTTAGAGAGTGGTTGCCGGAGACGGTGTAGGGCCAAGGGGAGCTGTTCAGGGGAGGGAAGGTGCGACCAACACACTAAAGTGCGTAGCAAGTAGAGGGGTGACGGAGGCGCGGAACTCTTTCCTGAAGAGAGAAGTTCTGGGAGTCTGAGTGAGTCACTGTAAAGAGAGGGGCACGGAGATGGGGAGTGGTGTACAGATGGGTGGAGGATGTGGCGAGGGGCGATGTAATGACAACCTCTCACCAACTCTTCTCCCCTCCCTGCATCACACACCGATATCAGAGACACTCAAAACAGCCTCCGCGTTGTGGAGAGCCGCCCCTGTTCGGACGAGGGAAACTACATGAGGGGTGACCCTTAGGTTCCCCTCGTCCGGAGAGAGTGAGTACTCGCCCCAATCTCACCATCCCATCGACCTCGCTCTGCTTCAACCACCGTCCCCTCTCCGCGGATCTCCCAACAAATAGATCCTGAACTCCCAGCACCATCGGCCCGTGCTCGCACACCCCTCCGACAATCAGTCGGCTGTAACACGGGGGTGGGGGGAGGAAGACACGACGGGCTATTGATTAGACGCCCCACTCACCCGGGCGGTTCAATATCAGTGTGATGTGTATCGACTGGATCTTCCTGTGCATCGAAAAATGCCCACTTCCCAACCGACTCCCCATCGGAGGTTTGAGGGAAGGATTAATCTGCAGTGGCCATTCTGCCTTCCTACTCAGCTCTGCCTCCTCATCCCAGCGAATAGGATTACACGGGTTCGGTCAGTACGCCGCCCTCCCCCCCTCACCCCCCCCCCCCCCCCGCTTCAACTATTACAGCGCGTTGACTACAGTAACTTCGCTGAAATAAAACTGCATTGATTCGATTCGGTCAGTAGGGTCGCAAGGGTTCGTTCACTAAGACCCCTCCCCCGCCATTACAGCTCGTTGAAACTCCGCATCTCACGGCTGTTCGATTGCAAAAACCTCGCTCTAATAAAATTGCATTGGTACAGTTGGGTCCTTTTCCTTTTCCCTTCGATGCTGGCGGTTACCTTACTGGGGTGGCCAGTGATTCCTGTGCGGAGGGGCTGCATGGGGTGGGTGGGTGTGGAGTGTATGGTTTACTGCTGAGCGGTTTGATGTCGTTAATCTGCAAAGTCCTCTCTGCTGTCCCGGGACCTGACCGGCTGATTCTCTTTCTCTTTTTCCTCTGTGTCGATCTTCTCCGAAGATCTCAGTATCTCTTCCTGTCTCTGTCTTCGCTCCCTATTACTCTGTTTGCCCCCAGCCTCCCTCTTTCTCTCCTCTTACTCCTTTCCATAATAAACGGAAGAATCAGAGCAGGAGTTGGTCATCTGACCTGACGATCCTGCTCCGCCCTGCAATAAGATCCCGGCAGATTTTGCCGTGGACACAGCGCCACCTACCGTTCATGGGCCTCTGCCACGTGTCGAAGAGCGTTGGGCTTCTCAGTTTCTCTGGCGCCTGTATTGACTAATTGTTATCTCAACTAGTGGGGCTCATTGCCAGGGCCTTCTATTTAACCTTGTCAATTAAATTGAGACTGCCACGCCTCTCGCTGTTCCAGGCGCGTCGGGCTATGATGTGATGTCTCACTTTTCGTTGACGAATGAAGATGTTTCCGCGTTTCCGCGTTATGGTTGGACATAATGGCGTTTATGGAGTGTGGCTAGTGGTTTCACAAAGGTTTCTATGTTCCGTGTTTTTCATCCGTTTCTTTGCCTTTGGATTTCCGAGGGGAGTGGGGTTTGGGGGTCGATATTTTTGTTCTGTTTTTAGCGGGGCAGGGGGGTTGGGGGTTGGCGATCGGGAAGCTGTTCCATTCTGTGCGGTGTGGGTTTGATGTTTCTCTCCGAATGGCTTTTCTATTCTCTCCTCCTCTCGTTCCTCGCTCGGTAGGTGCACGGACGGGAAGGGGTGTGGAAGGCCGAGACGACGAGGTTGTAAAGCAGTCCGGCACAGATTGGAAGGGCCAGGCGTCAGCTTGGGTGCGTGCTGTTCGATAACTCTACATCCTCTCCCTAAGAATCCTGTGCAGTAACGATCCTACCCCTGATGTGAGGTGGGTCTATGTTCTTCAGGAGTACCCATTCCGCTTTTAAATAAGCAATAACATTTATTATTGGCTTCCTAGAATCTTGTTTCTGGGTAAGGCGAACCCAAATATATTGGTCATATACCCAGTATACCCATCTCCTCTCTCTGAATAATGTGCAGTAAATCCCGCCAGGCGCTGGAAACATTTCCCGCTTAATGCTCTTTAAGAGTCCAGACCCGACCTCCTTGGTGCCCTTGTACTTAGACAAATTTAAAAGAAGTTTGTGTGCCGGCAGAATAGTGAAGGTTTGTTCATGCACTCTGACAGCAGGGAAATTTGTTTTTAGTTTAGAGTCATTTTGTATCTTTACCCGAAGCTGATGCGGAAAAAAACAACAACCTGTATAACAGAGTAATGTTAAACCTGACCCATAGTTTTCGGGAGATATCCGTTGTAAGTCTTATTTTTTTTCCGTACTCATAATGGTGAGTGTCTGGAATGAATGCCAGGGGCTCTGGCGCAGGCAGAGGCGATGGAGGATATTGCGTCTCCATACTCATAATGGTGAGTGTCTGGAATGAATGCCAGGGGCTATGGCGCAGGCAGAGGCGATGGAGGATATTGCAATCCACATGCATATTGTGAGAATGGAGGGATGTGGACCTTCTGCGGGCAGATGGGATTGGTTCAGCTGAGCATTACATTACCATTTCAACTGGGTCAGACCAACGCAATGAGCAGACCGGCCTGTTCCCATTCTGTCCCTTTCTGGTTTGGCGAGACCACAGCTGGAGAACCGTGTGAATCTCTGGTCGCCCGCCTCAGAAAGGACGTAATTAACCTAGACAGGCGCAGTAAGGATTCAGGTCTTCTGTTACCGGGACGGGATGACTCGAGTCAGGAGGAGACTGGATAGTAACTGTGCTCTGATCCCAAATGTGAACGTGATGTAACAATGATTGTCCCTTCCGTCGCAACAAATCCCACTGTCACGAAACATTTGTGGGGCAATGTAAAGTGGGGCAAATGACAAAAGCTCTGCGTAGGCGGAAATACTCGACATCATTCACAAACTCCGTCATTGAGTTGTGTTCGCTTTCCGAGGTGGGGCCTGATCAATTGAAAAGAGTGTAAAGCGACTGTATTTGCTTTCTCCATAATGGAAACAAAGCGCTGCGGCTTCTGTTAAACACTTGAAACGACTCGGACTCGTTTTATTGAAAAAAATCGTACAAGCATATATTAACTGTGCCCTCATCCCCTTTTCCATATGCAGCCCCGCTGTGAAACAAAGCAAGTCACTCCAGTAGAGCGTGAAAGCCACAGCCCGGCCAATCTTCTTATACCACAGCATCCCTCCACCTGGGAACACCGTCGTTAATCTTTTCGACACTCTTTCAACATAACCACATTCCGCTCTCTCTCATTCACACACACACACACACACACACACATACACACACACACACACACACACACACACACACACACACACAGTCCACACACCACACACACACACTCACACACACACACACACACACACACACACACACACACACACACACACACAGTCCACACACCACACACACACACTCACACACACACACACACACACACACACACACACACACACACACACACACACACACACACACACACACACACTCCTCCCGGAAATAGCACAAGGGAGATCGGGCGTTTCACATGAGGATCGGGGGCCTGTACTGCTGACATTGCTGCCGCCTGTCGGCTCTGCTCAGTGCACGGCTTTATTGATCGACTGTAAAACCGAGGTGAACGGATATTTCACCGCGCTGATCACCTGCTCCCTGAATTTCGACTGAGTGACCACGTAAATAAATGTGTTCGTGCAGCAGCTGAAATTCTTCAGCAAGGCTCCGACCATGTGAAAGATCCATTCAGAATCATTGAAATACATGAATCTTAATCGTTTGATCTCATAATACATGAAATTTAACACCCACGTCATCCACAGGAGGATGAAGTTGCCGGAGAGGGTGAAGAGTAAAACCACAGACCTCCTCCGGCTCTCCATCTCCGGGTCCCTGTTGTTCTCCCCCTTGCTCTGACCCCTCAGCCCCTTACGGACACGACTGGCCACAACAATGTGCCTGACCGTCAGAGCGTTGAGCAACAGAATCACAGCGAAAGGGATTAACGGATTTAAAACTATATCGAGCCAATCGTACACTACCCACCCGAGGTCAGTGTACGTATTGGCCGTGAGTTCACAGAACCACGGTACATTGTTGACTATCTCTCTGTGTTTCCAGAGGAAGTAGCGGGGAACGCTTCTCAGAAAGGAGAGCACGCCAGCCGTTGTCAGAACCACAGCAGCAGTTTTCCCGGTGCAATATTTTGTTTTCAGCTTCTGACAGCAGATGGCGACAAACCGATCGAAAGTGAAGGTTACGGTGAACCAGACAGAACAGTATGTGGCTGTGTGCCTCAGTACCTCCATACCTTTGCACGCAGGGGTAACGCGGAGTAAATTCCACGGAAAGTAATAATTTAAGATTTGTCTCAAAAGGACCTCTATGACTACGGTCAGCAGATCCGCCGCTGCCATGGCCACCAGGTAGCGAGTGGTGCAGGTAGAGAGGCCGCACTTTCCCCGGGACAGGATCACAATCGCCGCTAAATTCACTGCAGGGAGAGAGAAGAGAACATACACCGGGCATTATTAATCTCATTCTCCGGGAATGGACACAGGTTCGAGTTTCAGCCAGAGGTCAGGAGCGCTGGATGCGGTGAACGGCTGCTTATCCAACACCAAACATGGGTCAGACTGTCTCCGACCTACCTTCAGGGTGGAGATAAGGCAATGTGAAGTTAATCGTCGGGGTTAAACATGAGCGCCATGAACAACAACGATCTGTGCTCATCCGAGTTCCCGTCACTGATTTAACCGTGACTGCCCAGACCTCTGGAAACTCAGCATCTGGCGGGGCCGAGACAGTCTCCGGGGATCAGAGGGGGATCTCATTGAAGCCTTCCGAATGTTAAAAGTGCTAGACAGAGAAGACGTGGAAAAGATGTTTCCCATGGGGGGAGAATCTAGGACAAGGGGGCACAGCCTCAGAATAGAAGAGTGATTTCTTTAGCCAGAGGGTAGTAAGTTTGTGGAATTTGTTGCCACATTCAGCTATGATTAAGACAGAGATTGATAGGTTCTTGATTGGACATGGCATGGACTGTTACCGGGGGAAGGCTGGGAACTGGGGTTAAGGAGAAGAAAAAGAAAGGATCAGCCATGATTGAACGGCGGAGCAGACACGATGGGACAGATGGACTAATCATGCCCCTATGTCTTATGGTCTTATGGTATTCAAAGGGAGACAACACACACAAAATGCTGGGGGAACTCAGCAGCAGTCGCCACGTTGAACACACACTCAAAGTACGAGACCGATGCCTTTCTTCAGGGCAAATGGGGCACTACTTTAATTCGGAACTCTGAGGGAAAACCGGGACAACGTAGTAACTAGATGATGAGTGGCTCCGTTAATGGATTACTTCTACAGCGCAGCTCATCCCGACAACCCACGTCAGTAGATCCGTGACTCAGGGTCAGGAGATCAGACCTGATTATTGACAAACAGGTTATTCATTATTGAATGAGACTGTGTCAGGTTCCACAGGGAGAGGAGAAACACAGGACCGCGGGTTCAATCTGATCAGTAACACAGTCTGAGAACTTCACAATACAAACCCCTCCAAGTCACACCGTCGCGGATTGCTGCCCGTCCCCAAGACTGGGGCAACATGGACAGCGTGCCATTAAAACTTCCCAGTCACACATTCCCGGAGGATTCCCGGCTCCCGACATTGGGGCAACTCTGGAGAGGGTGTCAATCACTCCGGTCAATAACATAAACATTCAACACCACAATGTATAACATTTCTAGTCTCTCATTCCCGGAGAGCTGCCTGTCCCCAGCATTGGTACCACTCTGAATAAAATTCCATCAAATGCAAGCACAAAGTTCGAGTCGATCCCGTGGGTTAGAGGAGAGACAGGGGTTTAGTTCGGTTTGTCATCAAATATGAAAAATCAGAATATTGAATACACAAGCTCAATATCACTAACGGATATTACTGCCACGAAAATCAGCGGGAAGCTTCTAAAATGAACTCAAACAGCCTCACACCGGTCAACAGACAGCAGTGCCAAACACGAATATCTGTGCTCACTCACCAGGAACTCCAATGAAGACAATGAACACGTTCAGTATTTTGTTCACTCGTCGATACCTATCAAACAATTCAGGCATTTTCTCTGATCAGTGATTTGTCCCCGTGTGCCACAGGCGATCTCCAGGAATGAAATATCAAGGCTGCACATACCTGGGGTTTTAATACCATTTACCGACTCAACTGGGACTGGTTTCAATAGATTTAAAAATAAGCATCTGTTGAATTATTTCCAAACTGATTACGTCATCCAAATGCAATCCGGGTTGCAACATCGTGATTAACTGAGTGAATTAATTCTGATACTGAAAACAATGGAAGCTGTGATGTTACGCAGGGTTGTAAATTACGAGTGGCATTCCTCCAGCAAAGGGAATGTTATTTCACACACAAATAGACCCAACTCTCCACCTCACCTTGTGTCAGTGCGAATCTTGTCCATCGGCTGAGCAGATCAACTGAGAGTAAAGCGGCCTCTTCACTCTGATTCTCCACCAAATGTAATCGCAGCTCATCTCACTGTAACCTTATCTCTCACTCCCGATACGAGAAACCATCCTCGGGTTGTTCGAGTGAAGTGTACCAAACGTTGTCCTGGGTCGTAAACATGTCTACGTTCACCACCACTACGAGGAATGTTTGCTCTGAGAAAAGATACTTCTGCCTTTTGTTTGTCCGACAAAGAACACAGGTGAAGAAGGGGAACAGACCCTTCGGACCACATTGACTGCGCCAAGCATGACGTCATATTAACGAGAACCCACCTACCAACACTTGATCAGTCCCTCTACACTCCCTGACTGTCCACGTGTCAACCGTCACATCAGTAATCTTGGGCTTCTGGGATCTCAGTTCTCAGAAGCTTTTTGACCATCTGTGTGGATAAGTTGGCACTGACAAAAGTGATTGAACCTTCAAAGCTGTCTCATCAATTGCAAAGTGTTCCACTGTAAATCTGTACTTCAAAGGAACCGTTTGTCAGGCACAACATCTTGAATTGTAACAGTGTAGCTTGAGTTACTGTATTGAATCACCTATTGTAGCCATTGTCACCACGATTAAAAACTCGTGACGTAATTTGAGTTTGAGAGTCTCTGCCGAGAGGGTGTCCAAGAAAATGTTTATTTGTGTTGATGAATAAACACTTTCATATCCACCAAGCTGTCAAGTGTCTTCTGTGACTCTCTCACAGTCAGAATATTTGGGGACTCCTCTAGGACCCACCCCTAAACCTAATGCATGACCACCAAACTCAGCAGTCTAAGGGAATGACTGTGTGTCAAAGACCACGACGGAGAGCTGGAGGGGCGGATAAGATAGTATACTTGTGCATGTGTGCTCTCCACAGCACTGTATCGGTCCCTAAACTAATCACACTGCCCCCTCTTTCTCCAGAGCACTCTCAGTCCCTCAACTAATCACACTGCTCCCTCTTTCTCCGTAGGTGCTGTATCAGCCACTGAACTAATCCCAGCGCCCCCTCTTATTCACAGCACTGTACCAGTTGTAAACTACTCCCACTTCTCCGCTCTGTCTGATGACGTCACCATATACGTCATAATCTCATCCCACTATCCCCTCGCCCTCCACAGCACTGTATCGATCCTCAAAATGGTCCCCATTGCTCTGCACTATCTTCCAGAGACAATCCCCAAAATAATCCATCGGCAACTCTCTTTCGCCTCAGTTGGAGAGAGAAAGGGAAAACTGCGGAGCGATGGGCAGAAGGGCGTCGTGGACAAAAGAGGGTGTAGGAAGTGAGAGAGTGGGGGTGAAGGGAGAAACGAGTGAGACACATAGGAGGAATGAGAGCGAAAGAGAGAGACAGACAGACAGACAGACAGACAGTTAGCGGACCGAAGAGATGATGGAGAATGAGGATGGGGTAAAATGGGAAGTAAGTGCCAGTGACAGAATGGCCGACTTCTGCTCCTTTATCTTATGGTACAGTCAGTTTCCTCGCAGGAGATGCATAAGCATAACCCCGTCGTCTCCTCAATCAATTCGTCCTCACTATCTCCAACGCCAGTATATTTTCCGTGACGTAATGTTACAGAAAAGTGTGGTTAGAACACATTTGAGTTTTGTGTTGAGCTCTGAACGTTGAACATCTCTGAACGTAGAACATAGAACATAAAACGGTACAGTACAGGAACAAGCCATTCGGCCCTCAATGTTATGCTGACTGGCTAACAGTCAAATCAAATACAACGAAGCACTTACCTCTTCTTGTGACACAATGTTGATATCCTTCCGTCTACCTAATGTCCATGTGTCAACCCAAACGTCTTTTGAAAGCCTCTGATGTACTTGCCTCTACCACCATACCGGGCAGCGCATTCCAGGCATCCAGCACTCACTGAGTAAATGTACTTGTCTCTCACATTACCCTTGATCCTATACCCTCTCACTTTCAATGCACGCCCTCTGATATCAGACATTTCAGCACTCTGGAACAGACACTCCCTGTCTGCTCCATTTACGCCTCTCATAATCTTATAAGCCTCTATCTGATCTCCCCTCAGTCGCCGCTGCTCCAGAGAAAACAGCCCACATTTATCCAGCCTCTCATGTTAGCACACCCAGTCTTAACCAGACACCATCCTGGTAAACCTCTTCCGCACCCCCGTCAAAGCCTGACCATCCTTCTTATGGTGGGGCGTCCGGAACTGTTTGCAATACTCCAGATGTGGGCTGAGCAGGGTTTTATAAAGTTGCAACATAGCCTCCTGACTTTTGAACTGAATGTCCCAACTAATACAAACAACCATTCAATAAGCCTTCTTAACATCTTTATCGACATGTGTATCCACTTTCTTGGCGCTATGAACCTGGATCTCAAGTTCTCTCTACTCCGCAACACGGATCTTCCCTTTAACAGTACACTGTCTCCTTGTACTTACACCACCCAGGTGCAACACCTCACATTTATCTGGGTTGAACTCCAACTGCCATTTCTCTGTCTAAATCTGCCTCTGATCCATATCGCGTTGTATTCTTTGCCAGTCTTCTACACGATCCACAACTCCACCAAACTTGGTATCATCCTCAAACTTAACAACTGTTCCATCTACATTTTCATCCGGGTCATTTATATCCCCCACAAACAGCAGAGGTCCCAGCACAGACGCCTGTGAAACTCCGGGGATTACAGTCCTCCAGCTCGAATAAGACCCTTCCACCACTGCACACTGTGTACTGTGGACAAGCCAGTTCCAAAACCAAACAGCCAATACTCCGTGGACCACATTCAGCTAAATTGTCTGGATCCGACTCTCATAAGGGACTCCATGCAGACAACATCGTTTACCCTCCTCTCGTCAATCCCTCTCGTCACATTGTCCAAATCATCATTCAGTTTGTTAGACAAGACAAGCCCCGCACAAAACCATACTGGCTCTCCCTAATTACTCCATGGGTTTCCAAACGCTCCTGTATACTATCCCTACGAATTTTCGCCAGCAAATTCCTTTCAACTCATGAGAAACTCTCCAGTCTGTAGTTCCCAGAACTTCCCCTTTTTCCTTTCTTATATAGAGATACTGACCAGTCATCCGGGACCTCGACTGTGCCTAGAGGACACGAACATGCCGGTCAAGACCGCAGCACTCTTGTCCCTCGCCTCCATCAATAACCGGTGTACATCCCATGAGGCCGTGTAGTCCTCCACCTTAAGACTCATTAGGAGGCCCAACACTTTCTCCTGCTTGATCTCTAAACACCTAAACGTGTTTATACGCTCAGCACCGATCTCCTGGGCCTCCATGTTCTTTTCCTTGGTAGATACTGAAGCAAAGTTCTCATGAAGTGCCTCACGCACATTCTCCGCAGACAAGCAAATGTTCCCCCTTCATCACTGAGTGATCCCACCCTCCCCCGAGTTATCCTCTTACTCTTGATGTACGTTAGAAAAGTCTTGGGATTCTCCTGAATCCTACTTGCCAAGGACATTTCATGGTCCCCCTTGGCTTTCCTCATTCCCTCCCTTTCTTCTTTCCAGGCGTCTTTATTCTCCTCACGGGCTTCCTTTGATCCTGACTTCGGAAGCGTTACCTACTTCTCCTTTTTCATCCTGACTGCATTCATCACATCTCCGGACATCCAAGGTTGTCTTACCTTCCCATCCCCGTCCTTCCTACTGAGAGGACACGCCATTCCTCTACTCTATGCTATTGATCTGCAAACACTCTCCGCATGTCTGAGGTGGAGGTACCAGAGAAAAGGTCTTCACAAGGATCTCTACTCAGTTCATGCCTAATATGTCAAACTCCAAATTAATACTCTCCCGCCAGGACCGAACTGGTCCTTATCCGGAGCTAGTCTGAACGTTAGTGAGATTTGGTCACTGTTCCCTAACTGCTCCCCTACTGAAAGGTCAGTCACCGGGACAAGCTCTTTACCCAACACCATGTCCAGTATGGCCCCTTATCTCTTTGGACGGCCCACATATTGACTCAATAAACTTTCAAACATACACTGAACAAATTCAGCCCCATCTGAATCCCCTGTGCTAAGAAGGTCCCAGTTTATAACGGGGTAGGTGAAACGCCTCGTGACAACAACCCGATGTTTCCCGAATTGCTTTACAATTCTGCTCCTCACAGTCCCTGGGATTAGTTGTACAATCTCATCAGTGCGACTGCACCGTTCCTACATGAGGAAAAACTTCTTCACACAGAGAGTGGTGAATCTGTGGAATTCTCTGCCACAGGAAACAGTTGAGGCCTGTTCATTGGCTATATTTAAGAGGATGTCCCTTGTGGCTAAAGGGATCAGGGGGTATGAAGAGAAAGCAGGTACAGGGTTCTGATTTGGATGATCAGCCATGATCATACTGAATGGTGGTGCAGGCTCGAAGGGTCGAATGGCCTACTCCTGCTTTCCATGTTTCTATGTTTACCCCAGTCAATCTCTCTCGTCACCTTGTCCAACTAATCATCCGAGTTTGTAATACAAGACCAGTCTCGCACAAAGCCAGTTTGGCTCTCCCGATTTAGTCCATGTGTTTCCAAATGCCCATGTATACTATCCCTAAGATTTGTCGCCAACTATTTCCGTACAACTGATGTTTAACTCTCCGGTCTGTCGATCCCAGGATTTTCCCTTTTTCATTTCTTAAATTGAGATACTGGCCAGTCATTCGGGACCTCGCCTTTGCCTAGAGGACACAAACATACTGCTCAAGACCCCAGCAATTTTGCCCAATGCCTCCTTCAATAACCTGATGTAAATGTCATCATACCCTGTAGCTCTCGATCTTAATATTCATTATGAGGTCCAACACTTCCCCCTGCTTGAGTTCTAAACACCGTCAGCGGTTTATATCCTCCGCACTCATCTCCTGGTCCACCATATCCAGTTTCTCGACACATACTGAAGCAAAGTACAAACAAATGCTCCCCCTTTATCCCTGAGTGGTCCCACCCTCTTTCGACTTATCCTCTTGCTCTTGATGTACGTACGAAAAGCCTTGGGATTCTCCTGAATCCTACTTGCCAAGGACATTTCCTGGTCCCCCTTGGCTTTCCTCATTCCCTCCCTTTCTTCTTTCCAGGCGTCTTTATTCTCCTCACGGGCTTCCTTTGATCCTGACTTCGGAAGCGTTACCGACTTCTCCTTTTTCATCCTGACTGCATTCATCACCTCTCTGGACATCCAAGGGTGTCTTACCTTCCCATTCCCGTCCTTCCTTCTAACGGGGACACGCCATTCCTGTACTCTACGCTATTGATCTGCAAACACTCTCCGCATGTCTGAGGTGGAGGTGACTGAGAAAAGGTCTTCACAAGGATCTCTGCTCAGTTTATGCCTAATATGTCTTACTCCAAATTAATACTCTCCCGCCAAGACCGAACCGGTCCTTATCCGGAGCTAGTCTGAACGTTAGTGAGATTTGGTCATTGTTCCCTAACTGCTCCCCGACTGAAAGGTCAGTCACCGGGACAAGCTCTTTACCCAACACCATGTCCAGTATGGCCCCTTATCTCTTTGGACGGCCCACATATTGATTCAATAAACTTTCAAACATACACTGAACAAATTCAGCCCCATCTGAATCCCCTGTGCTAAGAAGGTCCCAGTTTATAACGGGATAGGTGAAACGCCTCGTGACAACAACCCGATGTTTCCTGAATTACTTTACAATTCTGCTTCTTACAGTCCCTGGGACTAGTTGTACAATCTCATCAGTGCGACTGCACCGTTTCTAGTCCTGGGTTCTGGTCGCCTCGTTATAGGAAGGAAATAGAAGCTTTAGAGAGCCTGCAGAAGAGATTTACCAGGGTGCTGCCTCGGTTACAGAGCATGTCTTGTGAGGATAGTTTGAGCGAGCTAGGGAACTTCACTTTGGAGCGAAGGGGAATGAGAGGTGAATTGACAGGGATGTACAAGATGATCAGAGGCACAGATAGTGCAAACATACAGAACTAGTTTCCCCAGGGTGGAAATGGCCATTACCACAGGACATTTATTGACGTGAATAAGGAAAATTTTCGGGGGTTGTCAGATATTGGATTTTTGCACACTGATTGGTGGATGCATGGAACTCGTTAACAGGGAGGCGGGAAGAGGCAGATACATTGGGGAAATTTCTGAGAGTCCTAGATCTCCGTGTGTATGAAAGCAAAATGGAAGGATATTGACTGTGCAAGAGGGAAGGGCTAAGTTGAAGGCCAAAGTGGGGAATCTCGCATTCCCAACATTGTAATACATTGGAAATATCTTTGCCCTCTCTCCGAACATGTACATATCACTGTGAAGACTATCCATATCCAAAATTGAATCTACCTTTCAGTTTAGTGTGATCAGTAAAATGAACTTCGCATCGCTGTGTCCCCTCGTCCAACCCGGTGATATGGAGGGTGAACTGCTGTGGGCCCAGGTCCAACCCGCTTAGCAGGCCGTTCACCACTGAAGGCCAACGAGAGAAACATCCGCGGGAGGAGTATAGCTGAGAAAATCGGGTTTGTCAGATGATTGGCGGAGTCAGAGAGAGGAGGCAGCGGCGTCAGTGGGAGCAGTGGTGGTTTGTGGTAGGAGGCGGAGCGGTGCCCCATTACAACCTCTCCGGTGTAATGACCTAATATCTATTCTCGCTTCTCTGTCACTCTTTATATATGAAGCTGCCTCAGCAGGCTTGTGCAGACACTTAGCTCGTTAGTCGGCTCTTGAAAGAGCCACCGGACTGAACAGCGAGAAAGTCACCTTTCTCCAACAATGTCCGTCTGGGGTCGGTGTGATTTGGGTCCCACCAAACCAGCAAGTTGGGGTTTCCAGTAACTGAATCGCGATTTGAGCGAACGCGGTGTAAATATTGCCCATATGCAATTATCCGTCGACAAGGAGAAGAAAAATCAAAGGGCCCATTACAATTAAACCCGTCTAAATGTTCACGGCGTCGGAACCCATATCTTCCAAAAACTGGGTGTGACCTTTACTCGCGTCGCCGACGTCGCATCCGCAATCACCGGGTGAAATTCACATCTTGGCTTGCTTTGAATCGCGCCTTCCAATCGAATCGAACTATGGTCGTCCCTCCTGATCATATGCTCCCTCCAAGAGACCCCGACCCCCAACAGTCTCTTTCACGAATCGCAATCCGCCCAGCTTTCCTAGATGGTTTTCCCATTCCACCATCCTGATTGGCTGACACATTGGTTGAACATCACTGTCCCCTTATCTTTAACTGAAACTCAAACACTACCAGCAGGGCACATCGCTGCTACAGAAAGCTACAGATTGAAATATTCTACAGCGTTAGCAGTAGAAATCTTAACTACGGCGTTACATATATCTGAAAATCCTTTTGGCAACTTCCTTATTATTGCTGGCTAGCTTTCCTTCATATTTGATATTTCCCCCTGTGGCTTTTCGGTCATCTTTTTGTGTTCTACCGAAAGCTCCCTAATCAAATCCGGTTCAGTACGCACGCCCTATCCAGATTAGCTCAGCCTCCTGTGCGTCAAACATGAGCTGCTCTGAAAAGCCATCACGTAGGCATCTCTCTTCAGATCCAGCAACAATCTATCAACATATTGAATTCCCCTATGGCGATAGCAACACTGCCCTTTTGACATGTGTTTTCTATTCCCGCATTGTAATGTGTGGACCAGATCTTTGCTACTGTTCTGAGGACTGTGTAGAACTTCTATCCGTCTCCTTTTACCCTTGCAGTTTCTGATTCTACCCAGAATGATTCGACTGCTTCCGATGCTATAACACCTCTTTTCCACGATTTCAATCTATTTATTTATTTATTTATTTAAATACAGCCATCCCGTCCACTCCGCATAAGTCCCTGTGCTTTCGATACAATGTGTATCCTTGGACTTTAAGCTCCCAGCTGTGTCTGTCTTTCAGCCACAGTTCAGTGATGCGCACAACGTCACCCTTGCGAATTTTATCACTGTGCAACAAGTTTAATTATCTTATTCTACACACTGTGTGCATTCAATATAACATCTTCAGTCCTACACTCAGCAACCGTCTTCATTTCTTCCTTTCCTACGTTGCAACTTATCCCGTTTGCTGCACCTTTGCCCCGTGATCGGCCTCTTCTTGCTCATAGTCTCACTAAACACAGCGTCTGCTTTTAAACCAACTACCCCGTCCTCAGCCCTACCCTCCCAAATCTATTCCGTCTGTCAAATTAGCTTCAGCCCTCCCGAGCAGCTCTAGCAAACCTGCCCACAAAGATGATGGCCCCTTTTAGGTTCAGGTGTAAAGCGTACTTTTTGTGCCCGTCGTACCTTCTACAGACAATACCACAATGATCTGGAGGCGTGGAGAGACAGAGGGTAACGGGAGGGGTGGGAAACGGGAGAGGAAGAGGGGAGAAAGTCGAGAGAAACAGTGTCAGAGAGATCTGGTGCAGATGTGTGACAATCAGTAAGCTTGAGGTGGAGGGGTAAGGGTTTTAAGAAACACGGGTGGACAGAACGTATGGAGACAGGGGGAGAGATGGAAAGCGCTGGAGAGAGAAGGGAGATTGGTACGTGAGGCTCGAGGAAGAGGGGGAGAGAAAGGACAAGAACGCGCAGGATTGAGGGGAACTGGGCGAGTTGAGCGGAGAGGAGAGAGTTATGGGGGAAGTTTTGGGGAATGGAGAGTTGTAGAGAGGGGAGAGTTCTGGGGCTGTAAGACTGATAGGACAGAGCGGGGAGGAGGAGAGACAGTCTGGCGATTGGAGATGGAGAGATGGTGCGGCGCTTCCTAGTTTTCCTCCTCCGGTGGCGTTTCAAAGTCAAAGCATAGTTTCATTTTTATCGGCGTAGGTACAAAACACACAACCTTGTGATTTGCCGCCTTGCTGGCAGTCAAAAAATAAAGGGGAAAGGAAAAAGAACATCAAACACCCAATGAGCAGAAAAATTAAATTCAAGCATTGCAAACAGCAAAAAGGAGCACACATCTGAACTCGGCCCGATATCCGTCGCCTCCTCTCTATTTCGGTTCTGCTCGCCGCGGTTCTGCCGCATCGAATCGCGAAACGCCGGCATGTCTTCTCCGGCCACGGCCAAACATCGGCTCATTCCCCACTCTCGGGTCCGGGCCCGGTCGCGTCAATTTGGCCTGCAACCATCTTGCACCTTCGATACTTCGTTTCACACCGCAAACATGCCGGATTGTACAGCCCAATTCGGAGGTTCTCTCAGACATTTGCCCTGCTGCCTTTCCTGCCCGGTTTAAATGAAGCGGACAGTGGAGAAGAATTTCGATGCGAAACTGTTCTGCTTCACTGCGGTAAATCTTCGTCAGTGGGAAGTGATTGGCTCCAGGTAGACTGATCAACGTAATGTCTGAGCAAGGGAGCGTCACAAATTTGTGAGAGATGCGGGCGAGGGAGGAAGTGAAGGAGATGTGGAGTGCTGTCGGTGAAGGGAGTGATGATGGATCCCCGGAGGTGTGTAGGGGAGTGAGAAGTGACGAGAATGCAGGAGAAGGAGGGTATGGGCAGAGAGGGAGTCCCGAATTCAGGACGAGACTGGGAGACGAAGTTCCGTTGGTGTACTGAGGAGGGAATGAGTAACGGGAGCGAGATAGGCTGTAGGGGGAGGGAGGGGTGACGTAGATGGAGAGAGCTGTAGGTAACTAAGGGAGTGATGAGCGCCCTAAAGAGTTCAGAGAGGGGAGCAGAGATGGGAAGGCGGCGTATTGGGGACGGAGCGGATACGGCGGGCTATTGATTCGGCGCCCCACTTACCCAGGAGGTTCAATATCATCGAGAATTTTATCTAATGGATCTTCCTGTGCATCGGCAAATGCCCACTTTACAACCAACTCTCCATCGGAGGTTTGAGGGAATGATTAAAATGCAGTGGCCATTCTGCGCACCCACTCTGCTCTCCCTCTTTACCCCAACCAAAGGTCAATAAGGTCGCAACGGCTCGTTCACTAAATCCCATCCCCCATCATTACAGCTCGTTGAAGCCCCATATGCAAATGCTATTTAACTGCAGAAAGCCTCGCTCTAACAAGATTGTATTTATACGATTGGGTCCCTTTTCTACTCCCTTGGATGCTGGGGGTTACCTTACTGGTGTGACCAGTGTTTCCTCTGCGGAGGGGCTGCATGGGGTGGGTGGATGTGCAGGGTGTGGTTTACTGCTGAGCGGTTTGGTGTCGTTAATCTGCAGAGTCTCTCTGCTATCCCAGGACCTGATCGGCTGATTCTCTTTCTCTCTTTCCTCTGTTTCGATCTCCTCCGATGCTCTCAGCCTCTCTTTCTACCTCTTTCCTCGCTCCCTATTCCTCTCTATCTCCCCAGCCTCCCTCTTTCTCACCTCTTACTCCCTTCCAGAATAAACGGAAGAAAGAAGAGCAGGAGTCGGTCATCTGACCTTTCGGGTCTGCTCCGCCCTGCAATAAGATCCGGGCAGATTTTGCCATGGATACAGCGCCACCTGCCGTTCCTGGGCCTCCAAGAGAGCGAGGCTCATGTATTTCTCTGGAGACTGTACTGAATAATTATTATCTGAACTAGAGTCGTTCAGTACCGGGGACTTCTGTTTAACCTTGTCAAGTTAATTGAGACTGACACACCTCTCGCTGTGCCAGGTGTGTCGGGCTGTCGTTTGGTGTCTCACTTTTCGTTTACGAAGGAAGATGTTCCCGTGTTTCTGCGTTATGTGCTAGACATAATGGCGTTTATGGAGTGTGGCTATCTCACACTAAAGATTTTTATATTACGTATTTTTCTCAAATGTCTTTCCCTTTTGTTTTGCGAGGGGAGAGGGGTTTGCGGTCGATATTTTGATCTGTTTTACGCGGGGCATGAGGGTTGGGGTTGGCGATCGGGATGCTGTTCTAGTACACTTAAAACGACACGGACTCGTTTTATTCGCAAAATCCAGCGACCATACATTGACTACACTCATCCCAGAACTGGGACTCTGCCACTACAGGCGCACGTTGCACGATCTACCGATTGCAAAACCATGAAAATGCATGTCAGTTGTCTGCCCTTTCCCAGCACCAGCCTGACCAATCACACGATAACAGAATCCCCCTCCTCCTGGTAACATCTTCGTTAATCTTTTCCACACTCTTTCCACTTTAAACCCATTTCGCTCTCTCCAAATCTCACACAGACTCATACACAAACACACACCCACAAAAAAACACTCACACTCAACACACACACACACACACACACACACACACACACACACACACACACACACACACACACACACACACACACACACACACACACACACACACACACACACACATATATATATATATATATATATATATATATATCCTTTATCCCTTATCCGTATATCCTATATGCCTTCCGGATATAGCACAAGGGAGATCGGTGGATATGAGTTTCTGAGTTTGAAAGTCTTCGCCGAAAGTGTGTCCAAAAAATGTCTATTTGTGGAGATGAATAAACACTTTCATATCCAGAAACCTCTCCAGTATGTTCCGTGACTTCCTCACAGTCACAACATTCAGGACGCACACCTAATCGTAATGCATGGCTATCAAATTTTTGCAATCTAAGGGGTGGGGGTGAAATATCTGTCAAAGACCACGATTAAAGCGAGATGGGGTGGGGTGGGAACCGAAATACACGATAAAGGGTGGGGCGATGTGTCAAAGAGCTGGAAATGTCATGGTCTATTCCGAAGGACGCATTCTGGTTCACGGTCCAGTCCGCAGACTCCGGGCTCTGTGCCCTCCAACTGTCCCTTGTTTCGATTGGACTTAAACATAAGCACCTTGGGGGCTGGGAATATAAGTGGCCCTGGGATTGGGTGTGGTTGCGGGGTCGTCTCGTCAGTCTCGTCAGTCTCCCCTTGGAGCAACCCACCCGTGGAAGGCAAGTACATTCACTGAGATGGATTTAGCTGTTCCGGAGCTCCCCGTTGTTACCGACCGCCTCGAGTCTTATAGCCACCCCAGACCGAACTGCCTTCCTGTCCCGCGCCTTCGTCGGGTAAGCCAGGCCGATTGCCATTTATCCCACGGTTGGTTCTGTCCGTTCCTGTCCCTTGCCTCCGTCGGGTAAGCCAGGCCGTTTGCCGTTAGCCTGCGGTTGGTTCTGTCCCTTCCTGTCCCTTGCCTCCGTCGGGTAGATTCCCACGTCCTGTCCAGGAGTAGTTTCCAAGAACCCAAACCTCAAGCCTCAGCACTCGGAGACGAGACGGCAACCAAACAACGACTGACATTTCGAATCTTGGCTCGGAGTAGCGGCAAACGGCCAGCAATCCTCAGCTGGACACACAAACGACTGAATTTGTATCTTAGCAGGTCGGGCAGGATCTGTGGAAACGAACAGTCAACGTTTCGGGTCGAGACCATTCGTCAGCAGTGAAGAGGGAGCGGACAGGGGCCCTATAAAGAAGGTGGGGTGGGTGGGAAGGAGAAGGCTGGTGGGTGTCGTCATCAATGATGCCCTCACCCGCATCTCCTCCATTTGCCGCTCTTCGGCCCTCACCCATCCTCCCGTCACCACAACAGGGACAGAGTTCCCTATGTCCTCACCTACCACCCCACCAGCCTCCGGATCCAGTATATTATCCTCCGCAACATCCGCCACCTTCAACAGGACCCCACCACCAAGCACAACTTTCTCTCTCTACCGCTCTCCGCTTTCCGAAGGGATCGTTCCCACTGCGACTCCTTGGTCCACACGTCCCTCCCAATAGATCTCCTACCTGGTACATCCCTGCAAGCGTAATTGCTACACCTGTTCTTACACACCCTCTCTTACCACCATTCATGGCCCCAAACCGTCCTTGCAGGTGAAGCACACTTCATTTGTGAGTCTGTTGAGGTCATCGGTTGCATCCGGAGCTCCCGGTGCGTCCTCCTCTACATCACCGAGACCCGACACAGATTGGGGGACCACTTCGTCGAGCACCTCTGCTCCGTCCTCCACAACAGACCGGATATCCCGGTTGCCACCCACTTCAACTCTCCTTCACATTCCCATTCGGATGTGTCTATACATGGCCTCCGCAACTGCCATGATGAGGCCAACTCAGGTTGAAGCAACACCTCATATACCGTCTGGGTAGTCTCCAGTCCCTTTGTTTGAACACTGAAATCTCCAATTTCCGGTAATTCCCTCCCACTCCCTCCACCCATCCCAGTTTCACTCTGCCTCCTCTTCCAGCTGCTTATCACCTCTTTCATGATTCTGCCTTCTACTGCTACACAGTGCTTTCACCTTAAATTCCTTCTTCACCTTTCCTGCTTATTCCCTTCCTGCTTTCCCTCCCCCTCTCCTTGATCTATCCGCTGATTGGTTTTTCACCTGGCACCTACAAGCCTTCTCCTTCCCACCCTCCCGCCAGTTTCTTTATACGGCCCCTGCCCCCTCCCCTTCAGTCCTGACGAAGGGTCTCGGCCCGAAACGTTGACTGCTCGTTTCCACGGATGCTGTCCGACCTGCTGAGCTGCGCCAGCGTGTCTGTACGCTATGATTTGACCACAGCATCTGCAGTGCACTTCGTGTTTAGAATTCGTATCTTGGTTGGGAGTAGCGGCAAACGGCCAGCTGGACACGAAAACGACAGCATTCCCAAAGCACCTTTGTCACCGAAGCACCTTAGAGTCCGCTATCTTCGGCGGCCTGGAACGTGCATTGACGCACTGGCCCAGGTGACGGTCCAGCGCCGAGTAGATGAAAGCCGGAGTTTCTTTATGCCGCCATTCCGGTTAAAAATCTGGTGGCTTAATCAAGGAGCGAGGTTGAGCACGGGGGAAAGGGATTTAAAGGGACAGGATGAATCAACAGACCGGACGGTGACATGGTTTCGTCATCGTGCCTTTAGAATCCTTCTGCTTTTTCCGGATCTATTGATCTTGGGTCTTTCGGATTGCTTCCGGAAACTCCAGACATTGCTGTTTTGCGATTATTCCCGCCAGTGCCCCCTTCCAATCAGCTCCGTCCTGCTGCTGTCACATGCCTCTGTCATTCCCTTTCTTCTACCGGAATACTTTTAGATCTGACTTTCCCTTCGCCCTCTCCAATTGCAGAGCTAATTCCATGATAATCTGATCACGGTCTCCGAAGGGTTTCTTTGCTGTCAGCTCCCTGATCAAATCCGGTTCAGTACACACACCCCATCTAGATTAGCTGAGTTCCCAGTGGGTCAAACGCGAGCTGCTCTGAAAAGCCACCTCGTTGATATTCTACAAATTCTCTCTTCAGATCAAGCACCACCCTTACCTACACAATGTACCTACATATTGAAACCCCCCTGTGACTCCACAAACGTTGCCCTTTTGACATGCGTTTTCCATTCCCCTATTGAAATGTGTAGACAATATCTTTGCTACTGTTCTGAGTTCCGTGTATAACTCCCATCAAGGTCCTTTTACCCTCGCAGTTTCTCAGTTCTACCCACATCGATTCTACACCATTCGATACTGTAACACCTCTTCACCGTGGTTGCTAATAATAATAATAATAATAATAATAATAATAATAATAATAATAATAATAATAATATTTTACCAATACAGTCGCCCATCCACTCCGCCTACCTTCCTGTGCTTTCGATACAATCTGTATCCTTGAACGTTAAGCAAACTATAATTTTCTTTCAACCACAATTCGGTGAGGCTCACTACCTCATACCAGCGAATTGTATAACAGTGCCACAAGTTCACTTACCTTACTCCGTACACTGCGGGCATTGAAAAAACACCTTCAATCCTGTACTTATCAACCGTTTTGATTTTACCCCCTCCCTCTTACTTATCCGGTTGCCTGCCCCTTTGCCCTGTGTTCAGCCTCTTCTTGCTGGCAGTCTCACTGCGCACTGCGTCTGATTTTAAACCAACTAACCCACCCTCACCTCTTCCACGCAAATCAGTTTAAACTCTTGCGAGTCTCACTGACAAACTTTCCCACAAAGATGTTGGTCTCATTATTTGGTTCAGGTGTAAAGCGTCATTTTTCTGCAGATCATACATTCCCCAGATAATATCCCAATGATTCAGAGGGTTGGAGAGAGAGAGGGTAACGGGACAAGAGATGGGACAGGACGAGGGGAGAAAGACGAGAGAAACAGAGTGAGAGAGAACTAGTGCAAATGGGAGACAGAGAGAATGCATGGATTAGAGGCAGAATGGTTTTGAGAAAGACCGATTCGGAGAAGGTGCAGCGACAGGCGACAGATGGGGAGAAAGGTGGAGAGAGGACACAGATAGCAAGGCAAAACTCGAGAAATGGGGGGAGAGAAAGGACAAGAGAGCACAGGATCGAGGGGAACTGGGAGGGTGGAATGGAGAGGGGGGAGTTGCTGGCAGTGTGGAGTGGAGGGTGGCGAGTTGTCGAGGGGCTAGTTTTGGGGTGGGGGAGTTGTGGGGCTAACAGACAGAATTTGGACAGAGCGGGGAGGAGGAGAGACCGTCTGGCGGGTGGAGATGGGGAGATGATGCGGCGCTCACTCGTTCTCCTCCTCCGGTGGCGTTTCTAAGTCAAAACCCAGGTTCATTTTTTATCGGAGTATGTACACAACACACAACCTTGTGATTCGCCTCCTTGCCGGCAGTCGCAAAATAAAGGGGAAAGGAAAAAAAAAACGGTCGAACAATCAATGAGTAGAGAAAATAAAATGAAATACCACAGACAGCAAAATGAAACAGATATCTGAAGGTCACGGGCGTACAGAGTCATGGAGCCGTCCTCTCCGGAGTCTGAGCTCAGCGCAGAGACGAGTAAACGGCAGCGAGCGGAACCGGCCCGTCCCGCGGCATTTGGAGCATCCAAACATCGAGCCATTCCACGCACTCCGACCTTGTTCCTGTTCCACCCCGGATTAAGTCGAGAGAACCAGGGTGAGAGAGATCTGGTGCAGATGGGGGGCAATCAGTGAGGTTGAGGTGGAGGGGTAAGGGTTTTAAGAAACACGGGTGGACAGAATGTATGGAGACAGGGGGAGAGATGGGAAGCGCTGGAGAGAGAAGGGAGATTGGTACGTGAGGCTCGAGGAAGAGTGGGAGAGAAAGGACAAGAACGCGCAGGATTGAGGGGAACTGATCGGGTTGAGCGGAGAGGAGAGAGTTGTGGGGGAAGTTTTGGGGAGTGGAGAGTTGTGGGGGCAGTTTTGGGGAGCGGAGAGATGTGGAGAGGAGAGAGTTGTGGGGACAGTTTTGGGGAGTGGAGAGTTGTGGGGGAAGTTTTGGGGAGTGGAGAGTTGTGGGGTAAGTTTTGGGGAGCGGAGAGTTGTGGAGAGGAGAGAGTTGTGGGGACAGTTTTGGGGAGTGGAGAGTTGTGGGGGCAGTTTTGGGGAGCGGAGAGTTGTGGGGGCAGTTTTGGGGAGCGGAGAGTTGTGTGGACCGTTTTGGGGAGTGCAGAGTTGTGAGGGCAGTTTTGGGGAGCGGAGACTTGTGGAGAGGGGAGAGTTGTGGAGAGGAGAGAGTTGTGGGGGCAGTTTTGGGGAGCGGAGAGTTGTGGAGAGGAGAGAGTTGTGGGGGCAGTTTTGGGGAGCGGAGAGTTGTGGAGAGGGGAGAGTTGTGGGGCTGGAAGACTGATAGGACAGAGCGGGGAGTAGGAGAGACGGTCTGGCGGGTGGAGATGGAGAGATGGTGCGGCGCTTCCTCGTTCTCCTCCTCCGGTGGCGTTTCAAAGACAAAGCGTAGTTTCATTTTTATCGGCGTATGTACACAACACACAACCTTGCTGGCAGTCAAAAAATAAAGGGGAAAGGAGAAAGAACATCAAACACCCAATGAGCAGAAAAAATAATTTCAAACATTGCAAACAGCAAAAAGGAGCACACATCTGAACTCGGCCCGATATCCGTCGCCTCCTCTCTATTTCGGCTCTGCTCGCTTCGGTTCTGCCGCATCGAATCGCGAAACGCCTCCATGTCCTCTCCGGCTAGGGCCAAACATCGGCTCATTCCCCGCTCTCGGGTCCGGGTCCGGCCGCGTCGATTTGGCCCGCAACCGTCTGCACCCTCGATACTTCAGTTCACACCAGAAACATGCCGGATCGTACAGGCGATTCAAAAACTCCACTCGGTTCGGAGGATCTCTCAGACATTTGCTCTGTTGCTGTTCCTGCCCGGATTAAATGAAGCGGACAGTGGAGAAGAACTTTGATGCGAAACTGTCCTGCTTCACTGCGGTAAATCTTCTTCAGTGAGAAGTGATTGGCTGATCAACGTAACGTCGGAGCAAGGGGGCGTCACAAACTTTGTGAGAGATGCGACTGAGGTAGGAACTAAAGGAGACGGGGAGTGCTGTAGGTGAAGGACGCGGTGATGGATCCCCGGAGGTGTGTCGGGGAGGGAGGAGTGACAAAGACGGTGAGAGGTGCAGGAGAAGGAGGGGATGGGCAGAGAGGGAGTCACGACTTCGGGAAGAGACTGGGAGACGAAGTTCGGCTGGGGTATTGTGGAGGGAGGGGTAACGGAGGATATAGACTGAAGGGGGAGTGAATGGTTACGAGCGCCCATAGTCACGAAGCAGCCCTCAACGAGAGGGTAACGGAGGCGAGAGAGGCTGTAGGGGTAGGGAAGGCTGAGGTAGACCGTGAGGGCTGCAGGTAGCTAAGGGAGTGATGAGCGCGCTAAAATGTTCAGAGAGGGGAGCAGAGATCGGAGGGGTGGATGAGCGCATTGGGGACGGAGCGGTTACCGGAGACGGTGTGGAGCACAGGGGAGCTGTGTAGGGGAGGGACGGTGCGACCGACACGCTAAGGTGCGAAGCAGGTGGGGGGCTGACGGAGAAGCGGATCTCTTTTCTGGAGAGAGGAGTTCTCAGAGTCGGAGTGAGTCATTGGGAAGTGAGGGGTAAAGGAGATGGGTGTTTGGTGTAGAGTTGGATGGAGGATGTGTGGAGGGGCGATGTAATGACAACCTCTCAACGACTCTCCAACCCTCTCTCCTCCACAATTCGATATCGGACAGACACTAAACTATCTCCACCTTAAACCAGCGTTTGAAGGGCCACCCCTGTTCGAACTTCAGGGAAAATACGCGAGGAAAGACTTTCTGGTTCCTCTCCTCGGTGGGCGGCACTGTAATCTCACCAACCCTTCCGCCTCGCTCTGTTTCAGCCACCACATTCCAACCCCCCCCCCCCCCCCACTCCCCGGATCTCCCACTTCAAAACCCTCAACGCCCCAGCACCATCGCCCTGTGCTCGCACACCCCAACCACACCACACCGACAATCAGTCGGCTGTAACACGGGGGTGGGGGGAGGGAGAGACGACGGGCTAATGAACAGATGCCCTACTCACCCCGGTGATTCAATATCGTCATGATGTTTATCTTCTGGATCTTCCTGTGCATCGGCAAATACCCGCTTCCCAACCAGCTCCCCATCGGTGGTCTCAGGGAAGGGTTAGAATGCAGTGGCCACTCTGTCCACCCGCTCCCTCCCCCTCATTACCTCATGTGGAGGGTACGGTTTATTACTGAGCGGATTTAGTGTCGTTAATCTGCAGAGTCCTCTCTGCTGTCCCGGGATCTGATCGGCTGATTCTCTTTCTCTTTTCCCTCTGGTTCGGTTTCCTCCGAAGCTCTCAGCCTCTCTTCCTATTTTTGTCCTCGCTCCCTATCTATTATTCTGTTTCTCCCAGCCTCCGTCTTTCTCTCCGCTTATGTGTCTCACTTTTCACTGACAAAGGAAGATGTTCCCGTGTTTCTGCGTTACGTGTTGGACATAATGGCGTTTATGGAGTGTGGCGATCTCACATTAATGGTTTCTATGTTTCGTGTTTTTCGCGCATTTCCGTCCCTTTTGATCTACCAGGGGAGTGGGGTCTGCGGTCGATATTTTTGTTCTGTTTTGCGCGGGGCAGGGTGATTGGGAGTTGGCGATTGGGATGCCGTTCCTTTCTGTGCGGTGTGAGGTTGATGTTTCTGTCCGAATGGCCTTTCTTCGTCTCGTTCCTATCTCGGTAGGTGCACGGATGGGAAGGGGTGTGGAAGGCTAATGTCCCGGTGCACGCCGAGAAGACAAGGCTAGAAAGCAGGTCAGCACAGGAAGAACCAAGGAATCAGTTTATGTGCGTGCTGTCCGATAACTCTACATCCTCTCCCTAAGAATCCTGTCCAGTAACTAACCTACCCCTGACGTGAGGTTGGTCTATGTTTTTCAAGAGTACCCATCCCGCTTCAAAGTTATCAAGAACATCTATTATTGGCTTTTTGGAATCTTGCTTGTGGGTAGAGAGAACCAGAATGCACTGGTCAAATCCGCAGTATACCCATCTCCTCCCTTTCAATAATTTGCAGTAAATCCCTCCTGGAGCTGGAAGCATATGCCGCTTAACGCGCTTTAAGAGATCACGGGAGACGTCCTTAATGACCACATGCTCATCCAAACTTAAAAGACGTTTTATGTCTCCTCATGGTTTTGTATGCTTGCAGGATAATCTCCTTTGGGACAGGAAATGGCTCAAATATGCCCTCTTCGCTTTGCACATGGGCACTTCAGCGCATGTGCAAAGCGACGAGGGCTTATTCCAGCCATTTCCTGTCCCAAAGGAGATGGGTCAAACGCAGTCATTTGTTTTCTCACATTTCATTTATTTATCTTTAATTTAGTTTCATTTTTAAAAATCTTTTCCCGAGACTGATGCGGGGAAAAAAAACAACCTGTATCATACAGTAATATTAAACCTGACCCATAATGTTTTCAGGAGATGTGCGTTGCGAGTCTTTTTTTCATACTCATAGTGGTGAGTGTCTGGAATGAATTCCAGGGGCAATGGTGGAGGCAGAGGCGATGGAGGATATTAGAATCCACAGAAATATAAGGAAAATGCAGGGATGTGGACCTTGTGTGGGCAGACGGGATTGATTCAGCTCGGCATGAAATTACCAGTTCAATTGGTTCAGAACAGCTATTTTTTTTCAATCATCTGACTCCGATCTGTTTTTCAGAATATTGGATCGAATAGGCATTAAACGATTTCAATTTGGAGGGAATCTCTCTTTTGTGCAGCCCTTAGTGAAATACAACCAATCAAATACCCACTTTTTTCGGTATCTACTGTTTAGAGATTTTTTTTTAGATCTAAATTACATATATTTCCTACTAGCCCAGAGAAGAGCATAATAGATGTATTTTTAATTTGAAGCCTTTTCAAAATGGCTCAATTCTTTATATTTATGGTCTGTTATCGGGATTGAGAATGACTCCTTCAGATAATATTTTTTAAAAATGATTGGAAAAGGAATTACTTACTTCATTATCTGATTAAAGCTGCAGGGGTATATTTCAAAAATGGATAATTCTTCATCTTTATGTGCTCGTCATTCCCTCCTACATTTTAAAGTAGTACATAGGGCTCATATGTCTAAAGATAAGCTCTCTCGTCATATTGCAGATATATCTTCTTACTGTGTCAGATGTTGCAATGGAGAGGCTTCATTAATTCATATGTTTTGGTTATGTTAGAGCATTGGAAAATATTGCAAACGATGTATTTCAAACTTTTTCTGTACTTTTTAAAGTTAGTTGTAAGCCCAATCCTTTGACTGCCTTATTTTTATAGTTGACGAGAGTTATAATTTTGGAGCCTTCTCATTTGTGGGTACTGGCTTTTATTTATTTTATGGCTGGGAGGGCGATGTTGCTTAAATGGAAGGAGGTAACCGCCGCCCCCCACATACACGCGGTCAATGGTTATACGATGTTATGCCATACTTAACTCTAGAGAAAAATCGGGATATAGAATTTATTTTACAATATAATCAATCATGCTAATGTATCTCATTACGCAATTTGTTGTATTGGATAGATCATCAATACGGGATAGTCTGATTGCATCACTATGATTTAGCATTTTGTGCTATCTTATATTAATTTATAAGTATCCTTATGAACTGTGTATGTGAAATTCAATAAAATATTGGAAAAAGAAAGAAGGAACAATGCAGTAGCAGAAGGGCCTGTTCCCGTTCTGTCCCTTTCTCGTTTGGTGAGACCACAGCTGGATTACTGTGTGAATTTCTGTTCGCCCGCCTCAGAAAGGACTTAAGTAAACTAGACAGGCGCGGTAAAGATTCACGACTTTTGTTACCGGGACTGGAGGACTCGAGTCAGAAGGAGACTGGATAGTGACTGTGCTCTGATTAAAAATATCAGCGTGGTGTAATAATGATTGTCCCCTCCATCGCAACAAGTCCCACTGTCGCGGAACATGTGTGGGGCAATGAAAACTGAGGCAAATGACACAAGCTGTTCGTAACAGGTATATGCTTCACACCATTCACAAACTCCATCATAGAATTGTTGTGTTCACTTTACGAGGCGGTGTCTGACCTAATGACGAAAGTGTAGAGCGACTGGTTTTGGTTTCTTCAGAATCAAAGTAAAGGTCTCCAACTTTTGTTATAAACTGAAAAGTCAGGGACATATTTTTTCTCGCAAACCCCTACGAGGCTGCGTTGAC